>NW_017308214.1:4063-31897 GCF_000935625.1 Nanorana parkeri | reverse complement strand
GCTGTGCAGCATCTATGGTGGGCTCTGCAGGGTCACTCTCAGGTGGGTCCTGCGTCCAGCGCGTCACTAAGCACCGCGTCCAGCGCGTCACTAAGCCCTGCGTCCAGCACGTCACTAAGCCCTGCATCCATCGGGCGGGGCCCGGCCTAAAGCCGTGTAAGGAGTCCCGAAATTTCTGAAGGCTGCCCTGAATACGGGGGGCGGGGGGGTGGTGAGGATGGCAAAAATTGATTGAAAAAGAGTGGATCCGATGGGGCCACACGCACTGATACAATTTCAGTCGAGTCATAAGCACCTGGATGAAATTCTAGCAGAATATGGCCAGCTGAAAGTTCCACATTAAGAAGATTTTTTTTATATATATGTGTACACAAAGTTTTATTTTTACATTTTAAGATGACCTAAAAGAGTGGATCCGATGGGGCCACACGCACTGATACAATTTCAGTCGAGTCATAAGCACCTGGATGAAATTCTAGCAGAATATGGCCAGCTGAAAGTTCCACATTAAGAAGATTTTTTTTATATATATGTGTACACAAAGTTTTATTTTTACATTTTAAGCTGACCTATTTTGTTTTAGAAGATGCAATGGGGTTGATTTACTAAAGGTATATAGGCTATGCATGTGAAAATGCCCGTGCAAAGTAGAAATTATCTGTCAAAGTGAACAGCTTATTTGCCTTTAGTAACTCAAGCCTAATACATTGAATCATCTTTCTGTTTAAAACTATATTCACGCCATATGGGTTCGGGCTATGCTTGCCGTTTTTTCCAGTGAAGCCCAAACGCAAGAGAAGGCTATTTGTCTTGTCATGGGTGGGCACAGTTCACACCACTGTGTTCCGGTGGTGTGCGCTTAAAAAAAGTATGGCATGCAGGACTTTTTTAAGCGCACTACAGTGAGACGCAGTTCAAATACATGTCTAACCGCTAAGGTTAAAAAACAGAGGTTTTAGATACACATATTCTGCAGAAAATGTGAAAGCCGCACCGCCTCACCAAGGCATCTCTATGTAGTGCGGTCCTAACTCTAAACTATGAGAGTCTCCATCTTGGAGCACATATAGCAAAAGATAAAATTGGGTGCAGGTTTGTCAGGAGGCAGCCCAACATTCCTTAACCACTTGACGTCCATAATGTTAAACCCCCTTCCTGTCCAGGCCATTTTTCAGTATTCAGCGCTGCAGTACTTTGACTGACGTTTATTCAGTCATGCAACGCTGTACTGAAATTAATTTTATATAATTTTTTGGGGACAGATAGAGCTTTCTTTTGGTGGTATTTAATCACCACGGGGGATTTTTATTTTTTACTATATTAAGGAAAAATTACCGAAATATCTTTTTAAAAAACTGTTTCCCCTATATTAAATTATAAAACATTTATTATTACCCGATTTTTTAAGGAAAATATAAAAGACGGGGTCACGTCGGGTAAAAAGACACCAAACATGGCAAGCCTTAAAATTGTGCGCGCGCGAAACCTCACAAAACAACAATACCCAAAATTGACCATAGGTGACGCTTTTACCGCTCATCAGTTTAGTGTGATGGCCCTAAAATTATTGCTCTCACTCCGACGTTCGTGGCGATATGTAACATGTGTAGCGCAATTGTCGTTTTCGCATGCTGGCGCATCTGAAGCGTATTTACGTTGCGTAATGTGCGTAAACGTGGGGGTGGGGGACTTTAAAAAATTTGTTTTTTAAAAATGTGACTTTTTTATATGTGACTTTTATTTTTTTTAACTCTTTTAATGTTTTTTTACACCTAATGTTATTGCTATCACATAGGGAGCTAACAATCCCCCTATATAATAGCAAAGGCACACTGACAGGTCCTCTTTATGGAGACATTATGGATCTCTAAGACCCCTAATGTCACCTGGGGACCCCCAAAGAAGCTGATGAAGCAGAGATCTGCTTCATCTGCTTCTTCTCTCTGGCTATTACACATCACTTCCGCATTCGCAGCACGGAAGGAGGAAGATGCTGAACTCCCTCCCATCTTACCTCCTGACACCCTCCCGAGCCGGTCCCGGGCCGCAGATGGGGTAGCGGATCCCGGGATTGAAGGTGAGGGTGCAGGAGGGGGGGCGGCAGCATCCGAGGGGGGGGGCACGCAGCCAGCACATACAAACGATCGGCAGTCTATACAGCCGCCGATCGTTTGTATGGGAAACAGCCGGTAACTGCTCTTCCCATCGGAAAGGTTTTTTCTGCCCATGCGCATGCTACGGCAACCCACCAATGTGAGTTTGCCACCCATCCGTTTTTTTGCAACGGGCAGACGGCAAGCGGTTAAAGGCACAGGGACACACAAGAGACCCCCCATGTCTCAGCTGCCGTTATGATGTGCGGGGTTCCTTGTGTGTCCCTGTGCCTTTAATTGAGGCTGGGCTGCCTCCTGACAAACCTGCACCCAATTATATATTTTGCTACCTGTGCTTCATATTTTAGAATTAGGACCGCACTATATAGAGGTGCCTTGGCGAGGCGGTGCGGCTTTTACATTTTCTGCAGAAGACGTGTATCTAAGACCTCTGTTTTTTAACCTTAGCGGTTAGACAAGTTTTTTTGCATGCTGGCTGGTGAGTGTGCTGGGAAACTTTTTGCTGTTATGCCTGTACAGCGCATTGGCACTGTACAGGCATACGCACACTGGCAGCCATGCAGTTGAGCGTGGCTGCTGGTGTGAACAAGCCCTAAGGCTGGGTTTAGACCTTTACATTGCAGTAATGAGCGTGTTACTGCGATGCACAGTACCTTATCATGCACACATTAGTGCATTTCTGAATGGACAGAGGTGATTTTGGGCTTCCTACTACATGGGACTAAACTGTAAACTAAGGTAAAGTGTATAAACTATCTGCAGTCCTCAACAGTAGGCATCTAGAGGGACCTGAACATCCCTGGGTTTAAGCTGTAGAACACCACAAGGATCCTAATGTGGACCGCTCAACTATGCAGATAGCAAATATAGCTCTAAAAACAGAGCTCTGGCATATCCCAACCTACCCCACACCCCACTATCAGTTTTTAGGGATCAACGTGTGGGGAGGGGGATAAGAGGCAGCATGCTATAGTTCCTACCATAGAGCTGTTGTCGTGATTTGCGGCCAGCACAAGTAGACACTGACGTGACTGCTCAACTGAGAACAATTGCCTATATACATGACCTCTGGTAACATTTATTGTGTGAATAAATGTTTTCTTTTACTTCTCCAATTAACAGCTGTGCCTGTACTAATGTGCAATTTCTTGAACAGTTATTCACAATCCTTTAGGTGATATACACATACCAGACCAGCCAGTTAAACTGGTTGTCCTACACTGAACTGCATTAGTGCTAGTGATTCATTGCAAAACAATGTGTCTTGTGTTTTTCTTATTTGAAAACTACTAGAGCAATTGTCAGAAGAGTGTCTAATGCATACAGCTTAGAATTCCAAGGAGATTAAAACCATATTTTAGCAAGCACAGAGTGACCAATATGTATAGTGTGTTCCACCCACTAAAAATAAACTGTACATTTAAACCCAATCGCTAAAAATCTCAAATACGCTTAAACTTGTTAAAATATATTTAATTGCAATCATTAACAGGGCTATTCACAAAAGGATGAGGAGAGTCCGCTGAAATGGAGCATGTTTCCATATCAGCTATTTGGTCTAGATTGTTCACTTCTCCTGCCTTCTCCAAACTCTTCACCCTTTTGTGACTAGACCTGTAAGTCTCATATAGGCTTTAGCATGTCAATGTCATATCAAAATTAATTATCACCATTACCACTACCATGAGCGATTGTGGTATTAGGTGAAATTCAAACCTGGAACCTTACTTCCACCATCGCTTGGCATCTGGCCTTTGGGTTTGCCAGGTTAATGTTCTGCCATACACCACGACTGCCTGTCATATCCTCAACGTCATCCATCATCCATTTTTTCCTCTACCTTTACTTTTCTTTACCTTGCTCATTTCCACAACCTTGCAAAGTTATAGTCCAGCACGGGAGCAAACGTGGAGCAGCAGCTACTTTACAACACACACAGAGACCATGGGAAACAAAAGTAGCCACCCTCCAGAAGGAAGGACAGTGTCAGCACCAATTCAGAGATGATTTGAGGATTTACAACCGAGTGATACACAAATAAGATCAATTTTTGGTAATAGTTAAGGTAGTTGAAAGAATGTTTAATGTTTAACTGCTGAGTTTAGCGTTACTTTAATTGACCCCTTTGTAGCCATTCAGAATTGGGTAAAAAGACACAACAGTTTCAACTGTTCCTCAAAACAATTTTTAGTCAGTTTCTGACTGGTTCCAGTTTGGTTTCTATAATACTTGGGGAACTGACAAGATAAAGATAGAGTTAAATTGTTGAGAAAACTAAAGGGTAATAGGGTTTCTGGAGGGGTGTGATTGACCATCCAAGAGAGATATATTAAAAAATATATCAAATTTTTATTTTGTATAATATTGAAAGCAATGCATTTCATATATTTAACAAAAACTCTGCATGGGATTTGCTTGTGTAGACACTATTTAGGTACATACATATTCAATTAATCCAAATGTTACAAAATCAATAACATGATAATAGTCACAAGATTTAACAGAAATATAGTTGCCCCTATAGTGGCTTAGCTTAGTAGGCCTTGACGCGTTTAACAAGGTTAAACCCATATAACAAGGTTTTTAGTACCGTATTTGCCGGCATATAAGACTGCATATAAGATTTTTTTAGACCTTGTTCCACAACCATCAAATCTCACAGAACTGGACAGTGCTATTCATCAGGCATGGTGTCAGATTCCTCGCATCACCTTTCAACATCTCGTGGAGTCAATGCCAAGAAGAATCGCTGCAGTATTGAAGGCAAAAGGTGGCCCAACGAAGTACTGATGGGGTAGTCATAATAATCTGGCCACTCAGTGTATACTGTATAGCTTTTTACTAATTTTACTGTGTTGTGGTTGTGCAATGTGCGTTGTGTTTTTTTTTATTTTTTTAGTGTTTTTGTTTTGTTTTGTTTTTTGTTTGCTATCTTATGTTGCTGGGTCCTTTTTCTTCTCTCTCCTGTGTTACTCTCCTTGTCTCTCAAGTAATAAAGTTCTGCTTACATTGGGGGACTATGCCTAATTGCTTTGTATCATAACATATGGTAGTTAAAATTTAATGGATAGGAAAAAAAATATATCTATATCTTGGAATGTTAGGGGTCTGGGGAATAAGGTAAAGCGATGTGCGGTACTATCCAGCATTATGTCCCGTAAGCCATCAATTATCTGCTTGCAGGAAATGCACTTGGTGGGAGATAGTGTTGGATGGTTGGAACGCAGATTTTTGCAATATACAGCTCATGCATGCTACTCGACATACTCTAGAGGGGTATCAATACTAGTTTGTAAAGGTATAGCTTTCTCAGGTATACAAGCACTGTGTGATAAAGAGGGTAGATATGTATTTCTGCATTGTAAAGTCTATGAAATAGAATGCGTGCTGGTAAATATATATATTCCTCCTCCCTTTTCTAATGAGGTCCTCCGGAAGCTGTTATTATTTATTAAAGATAAGTTACCTATTTATGTTATTGTGATGGGGGATTTTAATAACTATATGAATATAGCGCTGGATAAATTCCCGGTAAACAAGCACTTGGATGTCACAAAAAACACTACTTTTTATAATTTTTCTAAAGAAATAGGGTTGTTGGATGTGTGGCGGATGATGCACCCAGAGGAACACCAATACACATGTTTTTCGAAGACACATAACACATTGTCTAGGATAGATTTAGTTTTGTGTTCAGCTGATGTAATATCACTAATTGAAATCGGTTGAGATACAACCAAGATCATTATCAGATCATTCACCAATAATCACTATAATTGAAATGGGGGGAAGTTTTTTTAGACTGCCCTGGAAACTAAATCTGGGATGGTTAACTATATTGTCAGCACAGGAGAAGCTAGAAAATGAGATATCAATGTTTTTGAGCACTAATATTAATTCTGCGCCACATGGGGTAGTATGAGATTCTTTGAAAGCATATATGAGGGGATATTTATGCCAGCAGATCAGTAGGACGAGGAGGCAATGGAATAGGGAGGAGACTCGATTAGAGATGCAGTTTGTGGTAAATCCTAATGTAACAGCTTGTGATGAGTGGATCGCTGCACAAGAACAACTGAAGCATATTGAAAATAAGAAAGCAAAAAATAAATTATTTTTTAGTAATCAAAAGTACTGGGAGGAGGGAGAGAGCTCTGGAAGACTGCTGGCACAGTTGGTGAAGGTACAAGAGCAAGTTCCGTTTGTAAATGTGCTGAAGGATACGGATGGCCAACTGTGCGGCGGGTCCGACAGGGTTCTCTCGATCTTCAAACAGTATTATGAAGGGGTCTATACCACTAGAGCAACCTATAGCAGTGAAGACCTGGCAAGCTATATAGGTAATATCCCATTTAATACGTTATCCCAGGCTGACAGGGATGGCCTGGAAGCCCCTTTTACTATTCAAGAATTAGGGGAAGCCGTGGCTAGTTTTCCAAAGGGGAAGGCTCTGGGTTTGGATGGGTTACCAATAGAGATATATGAGAAATATGCATCTACTTTGCTCCTGGTCTTGTTACAAACGTTTGAGGAAGCTTTAGAAATAGGGAAACTACCTGAATCAATGTATATGGCTGTAATTATTCTCTTACAAAAAAAGGGGAAGGATGCATTGCTGCCAGAGGCATATAGGCCTATATCTTTGCTGGGATCTGATGTTAAGATTCTGCCAAAAGTTCTGGCGAATAGGCTATCTAAGGTTATTCAGAAAGTAATAAACTCTGATCAAAGCGGATTTATGCCTAATAAGTCAATGGCAGACAATGTGCGAAGGCTATATGTGAATATGCAAGTTCCCTCTGAGATAATGGGGAATAGAGCTTTGTTGTCCCTGGACATTGCCAAAGCATTTAATAGTGTGGAATGGGATTATCTATGGGCAATATTAAGAGCATTTGGGGTTGGCACCCGATATATTTCATATATTCAACTACTATACGCCAATCCTTTGGCTAAAATACAAGTAAATAAAGCACTATCCCCAGCCTTTAAATTGATGAGGGGGACTAGACAGGGGTGTCCCCTGTCTCCCCTGTTATTTGCACTATCAATAGAACCGTTAGCTAATTTAATAAGAAACTCAGATAAGATAATGGGGTTTAAGCGGGGTAAGGCAGAGGATAAGATACTATTATATGCAGATGATATGGTGGTCTTTTTGGCTGATACTAATCACTCTCTATTAGAGGTAATGTACTTCTGGAATTTGGTAGGTTCTCAGGGCTATGTGTCAACTGGGAAAAATCTATGTTACTTCCGATTGATCCCCTTTCATGTCCACTGCCGATGCAAATTCAGCATATACAAATAGTGGAGTCTTTTGTTTATTTGGGTGTAAGGATTAGAGTAAACATTGGGTCATATCTAGAAGATAATTTAATACCAATTTTGCAGAAATTTCAGAAACAATGCAATATATGGTGTAACTCCCCCTTTCCCCGGTTGGCAGATTAAATCTTATCAAAATGATTTGGATGCCTCAGCTCTCCTATATACTGTACAATTCTCCATGCTGGATTCCGCAAACTATATTCAGGAGGATAAATACAGTATTTAGGGAGTTGATATGGAAGAAGAAACAAGCACGGATAAAACTAGAAATCTTGCAATATCCTAAGAGAAACGGGAGTTTGGCACTTCCATGGATAATTCATGGATAATGTTTTTGGCCACACAGTTTAGACACCTGGCGGGATGGAACTTGCCAGGACAGAGGATAGGGGCATATGATATTATTAAATGTCTGTTTTACAATAGGGACCCCCTTATGGCCCTTGAAACTACTCTGTATTTGAGGGAATTTTCAAATCTTCCCACTTTAAGATTAATTGGTAAATTGTGGAAATCCATTAAAGGGCTATTGGATATTTCTGACTTTACAAAATACACTCCGATATGGGATAATGGGGTACTGTACGAGGTAAACAAACTTCAGGGATTTGGAATATGGAAGGAAACGGGGATTGAATCATTGACGCAAATTTATGATCAGGGTATTTTGTGCTCGTTTCAACAGTTACAGGCAAGTTATTCGCTACCAAATGCTCAATTTTATAAATATCTGCAACTAAGGCATGCGCTCACGGCACATCCAGGTGTACGTGAGGTCTGCATTAATGCAAATGCGGTTATAGATACATTTTTTGATACAACAGTGACGAGAGGTTTGATCTCAAAGATGTATGCAAATTTATTACCTGGGGTCCTGAATAAATCTCCCATGAAATGTAAAGTGGGCTGGGAAATGGACTTGGGGCCTCTGGATGAAGCCCTCTGGAGGGAGGCGTTGTTGTCAATCCAATTAGTTTCACCATCTGCATCGCACAAATTGACGCAGCTCTATATTGTACATAGAACATATCGGACCCCTGAATTCCTACATAGGATAGGATTCAGGGAAAACTCTAAATGTCCAAAGTGTGGGGTTGAACCTGGTTCGTTAATACATCTGCTGTGGCGATGCCCGAAGTTGAAACGATATTGGCAGGAAATAGTAGACATAATAAATACAGCCTTTGGAGTCCATATCTCTAATAATCCCATGTTATGTATCCTGGGTATTTTTGGACCCATAAAAGTGGAATACTACACAAAGGTGGCAATAACGAGGGCTCTATTCGTAGCCCGGCGTAGTATAGCCCTTAGGTGGATTTCAGCAGCACCTCCCACAGTAGAGGAATGGAAGAAAGAACTAGATAAAGTGGTTAGATTTGAGGGAATTATGTTCAGGCACAGAGGTACTATGGACAAATATGGTAAAATGTGGGATAAGTGGATTGAATATGGTAAAGGACCTTGGGTATAATGTCTCTCGTATAATATCTCTCCTATTTATTATTGGTACTCTGAAGAGTAATGTGGCTTGAGAAATATGGTATGTTGAGAGGAAAATTAATTTTAGGAGAGTGTGGTTGTTTTTTGTCTTTTTTTCCCCCCTCTGTGGGTCTGTATGTATTGTTGTCTGTTTTGTATTGCTGTTCTAATATGTAATTGTGGATGTATACGTTTGTTTTATGTGTTGTATTATTAAAATTAAAAAAGTATTGAATTAAAAAAAAAAATATTTTAAAGAAATGCATTTCTTTAATATTTGCATTCAAGCCTGGAAAGCATTGCAATTGTGATCACTCGATCACAGCTGCAAAACTCAGGCTTTGGCACATTTTCAAACTGGCAGAGTTCGTACGGAGGTATGGAGTTTCAGTTAAGAAAGATGGGGTGGGGGGAGGACGGCTGGACTTCAAACTTCAATAAATCACCTCATACGGTGTCCAGCCGTCCTTGCTCTAGGTAAATGCGGGAATATGGGCAGCTCTACCTAGAGTAAGAACGGCTGGACGATTGGTCATTCTGAGCCTGATGAAGGGGACTCCGTGTGGCCCGAAAAGCGCTAGTTTTTGAACGGCAATGTTCCAAAATGGACATTCGCTAATTTTCACTCAATGCAGGTGTGCTGGTGACATTCCTACAATTTCAGAACAAACAAAATAACACCAAAAATGTGCACACTAGAGAACCAACTTAAAACCATGCAAAGAGTACCAGTACATGTACAAAAATACTGTATTATAACAAAACCATTTATAAAGTGTACAAAATGTAGGCAAAGGATAAACCGCAGTGGAAAAAGACCAAATGTGCAACAAAGTAAACAGTTTGATGAATAACAAATTATTTTTTTTAGTATCTTACATGTTTTGTAGTCCATCATGTGTACATTGTATAATTTGATCACAAATTAGGTATTTTTGTTCAAAAATATAAACATGCAGATTAGGCATGAGGTTCAGATTCACCAAACATGAATTTGCAGAAATTTTCATGGATTTACATTTGCCTTGAGCAGGTTAAACTAGGTGGTTGAATTTCAATAATGAAGTATATTATTCTCCTGTGTGCCTCTCCTATGTTAAATGGTCTTTGCTTAACCCAAAAGAGCTTATTGGAACTACTATGTGTGTCAGCAACAAGTTTCTTTGCTAGTTCTTGGTCAATAGTCCCCTTTGCTGCCTCCTATTTTATTTGTTTTTATTACTGGGGGCTTTTATATTAATTTTAGTTTGTGGATGATTTTGGAATATTTGTATACAATATGTGTTGGTGGGGCTTTTTTTTAAATTTGGGGTGATTTAGATGCAGCATTGTTGTTAACCATGTGCTCTAGGAGCTGCTATTTGTATTCTGCATTAAAAAACATCTCACACTATCACCCATATTCCCTGCATCCCCTAAGTTTGAAATGTAACTGAAAGTAATCCCAAAATGGCAGACCTGAACACAGAGGCAGGATTGTTGGACACGGAAGTAGTAAGGGGAGATTGACTGGACTTGTGGGTTGGACTTGATGGACATATGTCTTTATTCAACCCCAAATACTATGTAACTATGTAACTATGACTGCCAAACTGTGCCTCCAATGTACAATCCCCCACACAAACCAAGGGCTAAAGCAGCTGTCTGTGCCGTCTGCTTCGTAAGGCTGCTAAAGATGCCAACATGCCCTATCATGTCACAGGCCATTTTTTGTTCACCTACAGAAAAATACCTTGCTGTGGTTTCTGCTCTGCGGGCCGGTTGACACACAAAGTTCGCGGTCCAGTGCGTTCGGCCACCTCCACGCCCCTCCTACCCCTGAACGCAGGGAGCCAGCCAGCTTGAGTTCCAGTGCGTTCCAGAGGCCGAACGGACTGGAATGCGGAGTTTGTGGTGTGAACCGGCCCTAAAGCTAGAGGTTACTTTTTGCTGGAACACACACTGAATACTTTTTGCTGCTTCTTACACCTGCTGTTGAAGTTTAAAAAGGAACTCTGAACTGCAAGGGTTAACTTCTTGTTTGGTCTGTGGCGCAAATAAAGAGAATATACTTACATAATCCTTGATCCCGTGTGGCTGCTAGACTGTCCCCCCCAGCCCCTGGGCTCCATGAATCTAAGACACACTGACATCATCAGGTCTAATGCAGGTCCATTCTCCAGCATTAGACGTGAGAACACAGAGGGATATACCACAGCCAGAGCAGAGGGGGAAAGAGGTGATTGCCGACTGCTGCAGGATTGAGGATCAGGTGAGTAAACATTCTACATCTAGAACAACTGCAGCATTTCCTGAGATGCATTAGCAGCCCTCTGACTGATTTCATGTGTTGCCTGAAAATTTTTATTTTTTTATAGAACTAGCCCCAGGATGAAATATATTTCACATACAACATCATTCCTGATTGTATCATTTGTCAAACTGAATGGCAGCAATGACTAAAATGTTCATAGTTAAAATCCTTTGTCATGAAATGATGCGAGGGCAAAAGTCAAGTCTTTTCAAAAGGTTTAATAAGATATTTTGGCCCTGTACGGTATGTACAGTTTTAAACAATGTACTTGGTTATGTTTGCTGTCATGTTCCGTTGTCTTCAGTTCATTTAAAATCAATGCAGCTGAGCTGTATAATGTTTAAAGGGTAGTGCTCTTCTCCTTCGCTGCTTCCAGCAGCTTATAGTTTGCTTATCTGTGTATCCCTGTCTTATTGTCTCAACGAAGCTTGCTGTTTATAGCGCTCAAGTGCTAGAAAAGCTTTCTGAAAGGAAACATTTTCTTTTGTGTTTCATTCTTTAGCAACCCACAATTCCCGGGGGAATCATTGGTCAGTT
The DNA here is from genome assembly GCF_000935625.1 of Nanorana parkeri. NCBI lineage: Eukaryota > Metazoa > Chordata > Amphibia > Anura > Dicroglossidae > Nanorana > Nanorana parkeri. The sequence goes on along the minus strand of NW_017308214.1, from coordinate 20,140 downwards.
GTCAACCTGCATTAAGGCTTTGTTTAAAAAATCAATTATTATATAAATAGTTATAAAAATGTACAAACTTAGAAAAATAAATTGGACCTCAAACCATTATAGTTCGCCTAAAAAAACCTGATCTAACTAAAATACCACCATATACAGTATCTCACAGAAGTGAGTACACCCCTCACATTTTTGTAAATATTTTATTATATCATTGCATGTGACGACACAGAAGTAATGACACTTTGCTACAATGTAAAGTAGTGAGTGTACAGCTTGTATATCAGTGTACATTTGCTGTCCCCTCAAAATAACTCACACAGCCATTACAGTCTAAATTCCCTCCTTATCTTTAACTCCAGCAGCTGTGCTCCACTTCTGCTGGGTTAAAGGAAGCTCCGTCGATGTAAACAAAAACAAAACAAAAAAACCCTTCCTGCATGCACGTGCTCAGGAAGGTACCAAGTGCACAGAGGTGGGGTGTATGCGACCTTAAAAACTGCACTACACTGCACATTAAACAAAAAGAAAAAAAATCTTGATTGGAGCCCAGGCCTCCCCAGGACTCCCCAGGACTCAGATCGCGACCCCATATGGGGTCGTGAGTCGCGACCCACACTTTAAGAAGCACTGGTCTAAACTACTGGCAACAAAGGTGAGTACACCCCTAAGTGAAAATGTCCACATTGGGCCCAATTAGCCATTTTCCCTCCCCGGTGTCATGTGACTCGTTAGTATTACAAGGCCTCAGGTGTAAATGGGGAGCAGGTGTGTTAAATTTGATGTTATCACTCTCACTCTCTCCTACTGGTCACTAGAAGTTCAACATGGCACCTCATGCAGGCCCGGATTTCCCACAAGGCCACCGAGGCCCGGCCTCGGGGCGGCAGGGCGCAGAGGGCGGCAGCGTTGTCCTTGTGGGGAAGTTGCGGGCGCCCGCAATGAGGAAGCCGATTGTTCGTTTACATGTCATCTCGGTGCTGTAGCCGAGATGACGTAAAAAAGTCTGCAGCCGGCCGGTCCGTCCCGTCCCCCCCGTCCCCCCTGCACTTACCTCTCTCCTCTGGTTCCGTCCTCCGGCGCCGAGTCTCTCCTCACTGCAGGTAGCAGAGCGGCAGGGTTAAAAGTAACCCTGCCGCTCCGTGTAGACAGTGAGAGGGGAGAGCTGTGCTCTTCCTCTCTCACCTGTCACAGGAGTTCCAGCACAGTGCTGTGCTAGAACTCCTGTATTGGAGGTGACGGAGTCAATAAAGAGAACCTGTCACCTCCAATTGCTATCACACAGGGGATTGTTATTTCCTGTGTGATAGCAATAAAGTTAGGTGGAAAAAATTAAATTGATTTAAAAATGTTTTTAAATACATAAAAATTAAAAAAAAATAATATGAAATAATGAAATTAAAAAAGTGATTAAAAAGTAAAAAATACAGTGCCTATATAGCGAAAGTGTTGAGGACGCTAAATGTCCATATCTTGCCATCACACGTGAACCTTTGTCACTGATATGTTGGACTGATTTTATGTATTGTATTGTAAAACAAAAATAAAATAAAAAAATTCTTGATTGGAAAAAGTAATAAGAAACAAATTATTAAAAAATAAGAAAATGTATAAGCCATCATTAACTGTTACAATATTGAGACTTATTGTGATGTTGAACACGCTAATCACAAAGTGACTCTCACTGTTTGATGGAAGCTGTATGTTTATTGCTGCTTAAATTGTTATGTTGTGGCACGTCGTGGTGCTCGTGCGGCTGCCGGCTGAATGTGTCTATGGGAATGTTTGACCATTCTTCAAGAAGTGCATTTGTGATGTCAGCTACTGATGTTGGACGAGAAGGCCTGGCTCGGAGTCTCCGCTCTAATTCATCCCAAAGGTGTTCAATCGGATTGAGGTCTGGACTCTGTGTAGGCCAGTCAAGTTCCTCCACCCCAAATTCGCTCATCCATGTCTTTATGGACCTTGCTTTGTGCACTGGTGCGCAGTCATGTTGTAACAGGAAGGGGCCATCCCCAAACTGTTCCCACAAAGTTGGGAGCATTAAATTGTCCAAAATGTCTTGGTATGCTGGAGCATTAAGAGTTCCCTTCACTGGAACTAAGGGGCCAAGCCCGACCCCTGAAAAACAACCCCACACCATCATTCCCCCTCCACCAAACTTTACACTTAGCACAATGCAGTCAGGCAAGTACCGTTCTCCTGGCAACCGCCAAACCCAGACACGTCCATTGGATTGCAAGACAGAGAAGCCTGATTAGTCACTCCAGAGAACACGTCTCCACTTTGCTAGAGTCCAGTGGTGGCGTGCTTTACACGCCGGCATCCCACGCTTTGCATTGCACTTGGTGATGAAAGGCTTGGATGCAGCTGCTCAGCCATGAAAACCCATTCCATGAAGCTCTCTACACACTTTTGTTGTGCCAATCTGAAGGCCACACAAAGTTTGGAGGTATGTAGCTATTGACTCTGCAGACAGTTGGCGACTTTTGCGCACTGAGCGCTTCAGCATGCGCTGACCCTGCTCTGTCATTTTACATGGCCTATCACTTCGTGGTTGCTGTTGTTCACAGTTGCTTCCACTTTGTTATAATACCACTAACAGGTGACCGTGGAATATTTAGTAGCAAGGAAATTTCACGGATGGACTTATTGCACAGGTGACAACCTATCACGGTACCACGCTTGAATTCACTGAGCTCCTGAGAGCGACCCATTCTTTCACAAATGTTTGTTGAAGCATCTGCATGCCTAGGTGCTTGATTTTATACACCTGTGGCCATGGAGGTGATTGGAACATCTGAATCCAATGATCTGGAGGGGTGTCCCAATACCTTTGGCAATATAGTGTATAGTAAGTGTGGAAAGACCAGTATTAATGTTGTCCGTTAATCCTCTTCAACCTCTTTTTATAATGATGAGTGAAGTGCCCGAGAGGAAATTTTGAGGAAATTTCACAATTTTGCCAAAATGCAATGAAGTCAATAGAGATAAATAAATGAAGGTGCAATGGGATTTTATTGGCACTGCAGGGCTGCAGAAGCTCCTTACCACTATCCAGGACCTGTTTTTGTTCCAAAAACAGCCTTAGCTTAATTATATTCCTTTTTTAGAAATGAAAAACAGGCAGTAAAATAAAAAAAAATGTAAAGCAACAGTATACAGATAATAATCAAATACACAACAATGTAAAAAACACTAATATAAAATACACTAAGGGAGGTGAATGAATAACCGCACCGAAGTGAAGTGAGCCAAAGCCTCTTCAGCTATTCACTGCAGCCCTGTATAGGTATTTTTAGCTGTACATCGGCTGCATTAGGCTCGCTTTACCTCCCTTCGGCTCAGCAAAAAAAAATTGCACTAACAAAGAGGACTTTATCCTACAAAGTCACCTCCTGGAAGTGGTGACTTTGTAGGCCCGTGAATCATTTCTCCCTGTCACTCGCACACCACCCCCAAAGAAAACTAATCATCAACCACACCAAAACCAAGTACGCTTCATCACCCCGTTCAACAGCAAATACAGGGCCATTGAAGTAATTCTCAGAAAGAACTGGCATCTCTTACTCCGCGACCCGACCCTGGGCCACCCAAGCCCGCCGTAATTTTCAAAAAAGCACGCAGCATCAAAAACAGTGGCCCCAAGTAAAATAACCAACATCAAACCCACACCCAAGACCACATTCCTTTTCAATAACAGGATTGGGTTACATAAATGCAAAAAACGTTGTTGCCTGACCTGTCAATTTTTTTCCCATGGCCAATCCTCCTTCCACGACAGTTCGGGAAACAGATTCACCATTTCACAATTTCTTACATGCGCCCACGACTATGTCATATATGGCCTCCAATGCACCTGCAACCTCTTATATATCGGCCGCACCATTCGCCCCCTCTGGAAACGCATTGGAGAACACAGAAGGTTTAGCGAAGAGGGTTGCGTCGAACACATCGCTCCACGCCATTTTCTCCTTAAACACCAAAAAAACACTGTTCATTTAAAAGTCTTTGCGATTGAACAAATCTCCAGCAAACTACCCCCTTCCAAAAGATTCAAGCTCCTGTGAAAACAAGAAACCTTTTGGATTTTTAAGTTAAACACTCTGTCCCCACATGGATTAAATGAAGAATTGGAGATAAACACCATCATCTAAAAATAAAAATGATTTAACATCCTCCAATTCAAAAACCATTTTCCACACTCCTTCCTCCTGCTCCCATTGATACACTGTGTCTTCTTCCCACACAGTGTTTTTTCCACACATCAGAAATATCCCTACGTGATACACGTCTGTCCGGGCCGCTGCCCTGGCTCTGACGTGTGTTGTGTCCATCTTCCCACCTCCAGATTTACCCTTCGGAGCCTGATACATCTACCCCATACCCTGGGGTCTGCCCAGGTCGTGCCACCACCAAGTGCCATCCTCTTGGCCCCTGACCTTCCCACACACTCCCTGGCCGTGATACCCACTTCACTCACCTCCACCTCAAGCTGCACCAGAGGTACCCTCCCCCAATCTCAATAAAGGTACCCATCACAACCACAGCAATCCTTCTGGGGCTACCAGGAACTTCAGCGCACACAGAATAGGCATGGATTCAGCAAAGTCCTAAGGACCCCCACCTACATCCGCCGCCGATGACAGCACATCACCCATTACCTTGTGGTGAGTTACTACATTTCATATCTTATTGCTTCATTCAAATTCCTAACCTCCTTATGCCAATTTGCTCCATCAACCGGACCTTCCTCATCGCCACCCGGACGATCTGACATCAGCAACATCCTGCTCCACCCATCAACCATCCAGATCGACCATCGTACGAAAAGTCCAACTTCCACATCAGCAATTCCGTCGATGACTGCACTTTCCTTGAGGTGAGTGGTTATGTACACGCAATTTATTTGCCCATTGCCACATATCTCACACGGCCCCCTCTCCTTGCTTTTGTTTTTGTCTGTTGGTTTTTGTTTTTGTTCTGTGCCTCTGTTTGCCCTCCTACCTGAGCCTCAAGGTTTTCCTCCCCAAAAACCCACCTTGCCCAATCCTGCCACACCATCAACCCTTGTCGGCCAAAGCAGTCCCAGACCCCAGTACACCATCTCCCCTCACCCAGCCAGATCCCCACCTGCCAGGCAGGTACAACTCAGTCTGAGCGCTTCCCCTCCCACCTTTGTTCACTTTGGCTCAGCTTAACAGCCACAGCAAGTTCAGTCGAAACAAAGAGAAGAGCCCATTTGTTTCGACCGATGCAACATCTGGATTGGCTGAGGCAAACGTTCAGCAGTTCATTCCCTTCTGTTCACTCCTATTCTCCAAGGGGCCACACAGCAGAGAGTGAATTGCCGAACTTCAGCTTAGCATTTGGTTCGGTAATTCTGCTTCACTACCTCCAAGTCCAGGGTTTTGGGGAAGAGGTCCTTGTCCTCCTTGGCGTGGGGACAAGGTGATTTTCCAGGGCTTCCCCCCTGGAAAAGTACCCTCCCCATGTTGAGGGCATGTGGCCTGCTCGGATTAAGGGTCTAGTATGAAATTTTAGGGGAACCCCATGCTTTTTTTTTTTTTTACTTTGGGGGGTCCCCAGACCTAAAGGGTCTAGTATGAATCAGGGAGTGGAACCCCACGCTGTTTTTTTTTTTTTATTCTATTCTTCAACACAATTGCAGGGCTTCTGTCTGCTTCAGCGGACCATTCCCCCTGCTCCAGCTGTTTGTTTGGCTTTGCTGAGCCAAAGCATGCTTGTTCGGTTTGGCTGCGTTTGGCTGTTTACTTGAGAATAGCGACTACAGCAGCCCTTTGGCTCTTTAGTGAATAACTATTCCACTACAATCGGACAAGATCCAGGGTCACCTCTGTTTGGCTGAATCCCACATTTCCCAGTTAAGGATGCTACTCATACACATGCCGCAGACATCTCTGAATTGCAATGAACAGTGAAGCTCCTAGCTTTTTAACCAAAACAGATTATCTCTGCAGGAAACATTATGAGTGGAATGTATCCAAACGTAAGCAGACAAAATCTGGAGCAGCTGTGCATGGCAACCAATCAGCTTCTAGCTTTTTATTTTCAAATCTTCACTGAACAAACTGAAGGGATAAGCTGATTGGTTGCCATGGACAACTGCTCTAGATTCTGTCTGCTCCAGTTTTGATAAATTCCCCCCTATGTATCTTAAACACATTTTCCAAAAGTGAACTGGGTAAAATCCTGCCACTGAAAGAAGTTTCCAAAATGGATACTTTGGCCTAGAAATAACTAAGTCAGTTCAGTTCACTCTAAATAGCTCTCCTCTGCTCTGCCATGGTAAAAATAATTTGAATGCCTGGGGGAAAACCTCCAATTATCCCTAATCATGAAATAAACCTTATTAAAATTAAATTTCTTGCTTGTTTGGGTATTTTGACCATTCTAACAGGCAAGGAGATCATAACAACTAAAAATGACTGGATTGGTTACACATATGTCTCTTGGTGGCTAGGAGATGTCTAATGAGACACTGGAATGCCCCAACCTCCTGAAGATACAGGAACTCATCAATGATTTGAAATTATTATTGGCTAAGGAAAGGATAGATGCCGAAATGCACAAAGACAGCCATGCATCGTCTTTTCATAGATGGAAGTACTTTATTGCAAAATCCTTTACGGCTACGGAAGTCACCCACTTGGTGCGACTCGTTAGATACACTATTTGGTATTTAAAAGCAGATGTGGCGAATACACTGGGGAGTCAGCGCCTGGATTCGGACTAGGTTATTTTCCTGACGGATATCTTGGCCAGATGTCGCACATTGACGATTCTTGACCCCTACGGTTCCAGACCTCGCCTTGCACTATCTTGCATGGAGCGATGGTGGAGCTTATTACTAGAAATGGCTTATACCTATGCTGTTAAATAAAAGGTGCTATAATGAGACATGCACCTTTTATGTAACCTGATAACAATACTTTTGTTTTTCTTAATATGTGTTGAAAAAATGTAATAAAATTGTGTTTAATAAATAAAAAAATAAAAAACAATGTCTATCCTTGTGTCTTATATGTGCTAAGGAGGTCTAATGTGGGTCCCAAGATCAGTCTCTTTTTAAAAAAAAATATTTATTTATAAGCAAAAGGGCATGGTACAGAAAACTGAAACATATGGGCCCTGAGGCCTGACATAAACACAGATTGGTAAAAGTCACCAGTTGACTGAATACAACAGTATCAGTCCAGGCACGGATCCTCAAAGCATCCGCCTCGTATCTACCCATCCATCTGCACCACAACCCTCAAGACATTTTGTATTTTTCACACACATGACTAAACCTATATACAAACATGACTCATGGGAGGTCATCCCTCAATTTGAGCGGGCCGTCCCATATGTACAGAGAGAGAGAAAGAGGAAGGAAAAAGAAAGACACAGGAAAGCAACACACATAGAACACAACAGAAAATCAACGGTGGTAAGGGAAGGGCATGCTCGAACTCCAGCCGATGGACGCCCCCTGTCCAGAACCCCCTCCGTCTCCCCAGCACAATGCTGCAAAGTCACTCCTCGGGTACCATCAATGTCAATGTTTCACTCCCGACATAACTGCGAGCACTCTGGGGAGTCTCTGAATTGATACCACCCCGCCCAGGTAACTACGAATTTGTGCTGAGACCCACGTAGCAAGGAGGTCAGGTCCTCCATTAGTCTGATCTCCTCCATCTGCCCCACCCACATCCCAACCGAGGGCGGCCGGGACTGTCTCCATAGGGCTGGAATACATGCCCAAGCTGATTTAGCATGTGAATCAGTAGGGAGCGCTGATAGGTTTTCCGTGAGAGTGGGGCAGAAAGGTATTGACAGGCCTGTGATCTTCAGTATTAAGGTAGCAATTTGGGAACAGAAAGAAGCAACCATGGGACACTCCCAAAAGATGTGCTGGAAAGAACCCACCTCCTCCTCACATCGCCAGCACGTCACAGGCACAGAGGGGTACATAGCGTGCAAAACCTTGGGGACTCTATACCATGTGGTCAGCAGTTTATAACCAGCTTCCTGGTATTTATTCGACACAGAGGATTTAAGGGGAAAGTGCAACATGTGGTCCACCTGTGAAGGACTGAACTCGTTCCCCAAATCTAAGGCCCACTGTCTGACAAAGTAAGGAGGGAGATCCGGTGGGCTACGCAGACTGTCTGCTAAATGTGACAACATATGTCTCACCGGCTCCGCCCTCTCGCACAATGTTTCAAAGTCTGTCCGTTGTTGTAGAGGGGGAACCCCTGCCCTTGAGGTGCATAGGTAATGGCGTATCTGTAGGGCACTCCAAATCCGTAAGGGGGGATCGTTTACCTCCCGTATCCAGGTTACAGACATCAGAAGAGGCTGTGAACGAGATCGGGCCAGGTGGATCACATTTAAGGTCCTGATGGTATTATCCCGGGCCTCACGGCCAGGGACAAAGCCCACCTGGTCCTGTCCGATCAGTTCATCCAAGAAGGGAAGACTACGGGATGCAAGTATGCGAGTAAACAACTTTAGGTCGACATTCAACAGTGAAATGGGCCTATCACTAGCATACTGAGAGAGGTCCTTTACTTCCTTCGGAAATGACTGTTACCTGAGCCCGGAGGGAGTCAGTAGGTAGTGTGTTATCCTTAAGAATTGAGTTGAAGGCCTCCGTAAAAACGGTTCCCGAGGTGGTCACGAAAAGTCTTATAATAAGAAAGGGTCAGTCCGTCGGGACCTGGGGCCTTCCCAGGTTTCATGGCTTTAAGGGCTGCCTCAAACTCTAACATAGAGATGGGATTTTCCAGCACTAGGCCAGTAGCTTCAGACAAACGGGGCATGCCCAAGTCAGTCAGGTACGCTCGAATCACTCTGGTGCGCAGGGTCGTTCGGTCCAGTGGCAGAGTGTAGGTTGTACAGTTCTGTGAAGAAGGAGTGAAATTGGTGCGCTATGTCTTTTGACCAAGATAGCAATTGACCCCCAGGTGTACGACTGCAGGATATATAGGTGCGTGATCGCGTGTCTCTTAATGCCGTAGCGAGGAGCTTCCCAAGTTTATTCCCGAATTCGTAGAACGTTCGGCGTGTTCTAATCAATTGGGCCTTCACCTAAAGTAGTTGGACAGATCTGATTTAATTCCCGCGAGGTCTGCTTCGTCTTGTAACAGGGATTCATTAAGATGCCAATTAAATGGTGAGCAAAAGTTCTCACCCACAGTCACCCCGATGTGGATGGGGGAATGGTCAGATAGGGAAGAAGTACCAATGGATACCTTGGTAATAAGAGGCAGCGCCGCTTGTTGCCGCAAAAAAAATCAATGCGAGAATAGGATTGATGTGGGGCTGAATAATGTGTATAGTCCATACCCGTGGGTTCACAAATGCGCCAGGGATCCACTAGCTCAGGGCTCAAAATTTCAAGTCCTGAGCTACTAGCCAGGCCTTAAGAGTTACTCGCCACCAGTCGCGCCACCTGACCCCTACCGTGCCCCGCCCTTAACTCCGCCAGGTCAGTGGTGTGACACAGAGAACAGAGGCCAGCAGTGTAATGCAGAAAATGAGGAGGCGTGGCCAGGGCCGAGGGAGAAGCGGCCCGGCCGTCGGAGGCTGCGGTGCCACTCCAAGAAGCGGGTTGAGGAAACAGACAGCGATCGGCGCTGCCGAAGCGGCGGAAGTCCCCCCCCCTGGATTTCCACTCGCCCCCACGCAATTTTCACTCGCCAATTGCGAGGGGGCGAGTGGAAATTTTGAGCCCTGCACTAGCTGAAGATCAAACATTGACCGTTTAACGCATTTCCTCTGGGCATGTGATCTGTGAAATCCCCCTAGTCGAGTCCAAGAGTAGGTCCAGCACTAGATTAAAATCACCCCCCAAAATCCACACTCCCTCCGCAAATAGCACCAGCTGCAACCAGAAAGACTCCAAGAAGCGCACCTGTCCAGAGTTAGGGGCATATACCGTAGTAAAGGTCACCCTATGGCCGTGGACGTCTCCCTTAACCATTAACACTCCCCTCTGTGTCTGCATAGTGATTTACATAGTTCCACTACAGGGATCCGGCCATTACGATGCTCACTCCCCTGGATTTGGAATCGGGTGAGGGGGCATGGTAAGATGTAGGGTATCTATGGTTCCCCAATTTGGGAATCTGTTCGACTTTAAAGTGTGTCTCTTGTAGGAACGCCACGTGGGTCTCAGAACGCCCCAAATTGTTCAGCAAACTCAATCTTTTTTCAGGGGTATGGAGACCCCTAACATTAAACGAAGTAACATTAATACTAAGCATCGTATGTAGTCTTGCTTACCAATCAGAGGGAACCGCAGTCTGCAGGTTCGGAAGTTCTCCTACAGCGCGGAGTGAAGGGTGCGGTTCTGGTAAACGGGTCACGCGCAAGGAGCTCCACCAGCGGCGTCCACGAGCCTGGTACACACAAACACAGAGAGAAACACACGAAAACACAGATACAGACCAACAGGAGCACAAAAGAAAGAGGGAGAGAGAGAGAGAGAGAAAGAACACCGGCCACACAGAAGGTGAGAACACGTCTCACCCTTGCGTGGGAAAAGAAGTGGAGAGATAGAACATACACGATACAGGCATTCCTATGGGTCACCTCCAAACCGAAGAGGAAGCACCTCAAACCAGGGGGAAGAGGCTAAACACAGCAGCGAACAGAGTTAGCTAGGGAGCAAATAAAAATTCTTGGACGTCCATATGCCCTGCTGCAGATAAAGCGGTATATCACCACTTACTGAGGAGTTCCATTCTGTCTCCGCAGCTTCACAGCTGGGACTCTCCTCCCCACCCTTCCTCCAGCAAAAACTGAACTGAGAAAACAAGTGAACAAAATGTGTAAGAACATCTAACTGGAATCCCAGCAAGCCCAGGGCGCTACAGACATAAAAGGACCACGGTTTGCGATTCGCAACCGGCACAGTCAAGCCACTAAGCTGGTCTTAAACAAAAACATATTAACTATAAGGCAATACTGCCCCAAAGGGGGCGGTTAAGAAATGGGAAGAGTTTGTTCTCAGTACATGTGGTATAAAAGAAATCCCGCCTTAAGTAAAACATCCTGATGCCTGCAATGCGTAGTCCCAGAGTACAGGCTATGCTCAGTAAATCTTCAAAGTATAGCTGGGCAACAGAATAAAGATCCCAATACAGCCACTCCCGTGGCCCGTCCTCGTTGTAAATCAGTGAGATAATCCAGAACACATCAACTCTCTGGGTCCAAAGGGCGCTCCTGCAGTGAAGCCCGGGTCACCGACCTCTGGCCTGCTCCACGATTCCTTGCAGGCCTAGGAGGCCTAGCAGTCATAGGGGCAGATCCGTCCAAGGAAGGGGTGTCCAGCCAGTCATGGAGAGATAGGAACTCGCACTCCAGGAAAGCTGCCAAGGCCAGTACTTGACATGGGTGGGTCAGCCTGAATGATCGTTCACCTCTGCCGACAATCACAGAGAATGGGAAGCCCCAACGATAAGGGATTCCCCTTGATTGTAGTAGTTCAGTAAGGGGTTTTAGAAGGCGCCTGAGGTACAGGGTTTGTGGGCAAACATCTGGCAGGATCTGGACATCCGCCCCATCAAAGTCCACCGTACCCTGCCTCCAGGCTCTGCGGAGGATCTGCTCCTTTATGTTGAAAAAATGTACTCGGCAGAGGACATCCCTAGGCCTGTTTGAATCAGCCCCTCTAGGACTGAGGGTCCTATGTACACAGTCAAGTTCGATCTGATCTGTCAGGGGCTTACCCTGTAATCCATTGAAGATGGCGGTGACGGCTGCCCTGAGATTTGACTTGCCAGTGGCCTCCGAGATCCCACGCAACCGCAGGTTGTTGCGGCGGTTACGGTTCTCTGTGTCCTCTAAGTGAAGCTGGAGCTAGATCGTCTGAGCCCTTTGTTGCAACAGGGAGTCTTCCAGCTGTGAGACCCGGGCCTCCATTGAGCGGTCCATATCCTCCAGTGCCTCTATGCGTTGCGTGTGTTGGGCGACCCCCGATCTAACGTTCGCCAAGTCAAAGCGCAGGGAGGAAGTCAGTTGAGAAATCATGGTCTGCATGTCCTCTCTCGTCGGCAGCGCTGCCAGGATAGCGCACAGGTCCGACTTGTCTGTTAGGCCTGAACATCCGGGCGTCCTCAAATCCGCCGGCGACGACCGGGCCGCCAGTTCCAGCATTGGATCAGGTAGGGACTGAGCAGGGGATGCGGAGGGGTCCCTCCGATCTGAGGAATCCATTGCAGGAGAGCCCAGGGGTTTGGCCTTAGGATACAGTGCCGGCATGTCTGGGTGTAGCGCTGCAGGCCGAGGACACGTGGGCCTCGGACCCGAGAACCCGCCGCGGTTTAGGGGGACTACAAATCCCAGCAATACATTTATACAGCAATGCAGAACAGTCCAATATTTGAATTGGACTCTGGGCTTAGTTGTGCGCCGAACTCCGGGCTTAGTAATGTGCTGGACACAGGACCCACCTGAGACCCCACACAGCCCACCTGAAAGTAACCCTGCAGAGCACACCATACATGCTGCACAGCCCATCTGACACTCTCTATGGCGTGCTCTGCAGTGGTCCCAGGTGGGTTAGTTGGGGCTGCATCTCCCTCCCAGCTCCTCTTACCTGCTCCTGCTGCTGGTGCCTGGCCTCCTCTGCCGAAGTGATGTGATCCCCCGCTACCTCCGGGCACTCGTCGCTGTGCGTCGCTGTCAGATTAGTATAGTGATGGCGAATGTTTTTGAATCCCAGTGTCCAAACTGCGACACAAAATCAATATATTTATCTCAAAGTGCCAACTCTGAAAATAACTTTAGTATTGCGTTGCTCGGGTTTAAAAAATGTTCAGCATCATCACAGCCTCAGACAAAATAGGGAAACACACACATTCAAATATTTATACACTCATTAACCACTTGCTGCCCGGAACAATTTCTTACATTTGCACACATATTTCTGCCTCTAGGTAGGCAGAGCCAGCTGTCACTCACGCAGCTGGGCGGATCTCGATGTCCATGTCGGGATCCGCTCCGGTTGCGGCGTCTCAGTATACCGCAAGCTTTAGCACGCGGTATACTGAGCTTAGGGTAACGGGAGGACGCTAGTTTGTGTCCTCCCGTTACCCTAAGGAGAACTATGGGGAAAAACACTGACCCCATAGTTCTCCTTTAAAAAATTTTCAGCATCACCACCACCACCTCAGACAAAATAGAGAAACACACACATTCAAATATTTATACACTCATTAACCACTTGCTGCCCGGAGCAATTTCTTACATTTGCACACATATGATAAAATCTGATTTTTTGGGTAGAAAACAGCTTCGGACCCCCAAACAATGATATATTTTCTGAAAGCAGAGGCCCTGTAGAAAAAAAGATACTAGTTGCAATTTTTTATGTCGCACGGTATTTGCGCAAATGTTTATCGAACCAGTATTTTTAGGATAAAATACACTAAATTACATTTAGTGCACAGAATCAGAATATAATGGCTAATTTTTTGGTACAATATAAAAGACAGGGTCACGCCGGGCAAATAGATACTAAACATGTCAAGCATCCATGAAAACACCAAAAACTACAATAACCAAAATTTTCCATAAGCGACGCTTTAAATGCTTTTACGGCTCATCAGTTTAGTGCTATCAGTGATTGATGGGCCGAGAATTATTGCTCTCACTCCGACGCTCGCGACAATACATAACATGTGTGGCGTAATTTTTGTTTTTGCATGTAGGCGCATCTGACCCGGGTTTGTGTTGTATGTGCGTGCACGTGGGGAAAGGGGAAACTTACAAAACATATTTTTTTGCATTTTACCTTTTTGTTTTTTATGTTACTTTAATTTAAAAAAAATTTTTACACTAAGCTTTATTGCTATCACATAGCGGGCTAAAAAGCCCCTTATGTAATAGCACATATGTGACAGGTCCTCTTCATGGAGACGTCAGGGGTTTTTCATACCCCTAATGTCACCTAGGGACCCCAAAGAAGCTGATGAAGCAGAGATCTGCTTCACCAGCTTCTTCTTCTGGCTCTAAGGGGTTGTCCACACCACTTGCAGTGCGTCCCAGCCTGATTCTGGCCGGAACGCACTGCATCACATTGCGGCCGGCTCAATTTTTGCCGGGTAGGAGGGGGAGTGGCGGGCCATTGTAGTGAATGGTGCCATAGCCACGCCCTCCGGCCACAATGCAATCGCCCACACGGGATCGCAGGGCACATTGTGCCTGCGTCCCGATGCGGTCAAAATAGTGCTTGCAGCATTTTGACCGCACAACACCGGAACGCACTGCAGGCAGAATGTGTTCTGCGATCCTGTGCAGGCGATCAAATTGCGGCCGGAGGGCGTGGCTACAGCGCCATTCACCTCCTGCCCAGCACAAAAATGAGCCGGCTGCATTGTGATGCAGTGCGTTCCGGCCGGAACGCACTGTAAGTGGTCTGAACAGGCCCTAAGAACCAGAGACTGTGTACAGTGACACCGGAAGTGATGTAATGCACATCACTTCCGGGTCCAGTGATCGGAGGAGAGATCCGCAGCTACAAGCCACTGATCTCTCCTCCGATCTGTCAGGGGAGAACCTCCACGTGCGGCCTGGGCTCACACGAGGGACAGATGAGCCCAGGAAACTGACGGTGGCACCGGCGGCCGTGGAGGAGGGGGGCACAGCGCCGCACCGTACAAGCGATTCAGCGCCTGTACAGACGCCGGATCGCTTGTATTTAAACAGCAATCGTCAGCTGTTTAACAGCTGCTTCAGGAGCAGCCGTGTTCTTGGTATAACCACTTCCAGCGGATGACGCACAATTACGTGAACCCGCGGGAAGTGGTTAAAAAAAAACACATGTGTAATGAAACACATCACATATCACACACACTCATTAAAAAACAAACACATAGCTTCATAAAAAAAAAAAATCACACACATTCATTAAAACACACACAATAAAAACATACACACATTAACAATTAAAATAGTTATTTAAAAAACGTCCCGATCTCCTGCTTACCTGTTTTGCAGGAAGGGGGGCAGCATCCCTGGGCTTCAGTGGAGAATCGGTGTGCTCTGCACTCTGGCTGATGCAGGCATACTAATCGATCCCTACCTGTTAGCAGAGGCACCACGAGAGAGCGATCAGTATGATCTGCATCAGCAAGACATGCAGATCATGCTGATTCCCCACTTGACGACCAGGGAATGATTTTCATTCAATATATTGCCTGTTCGGCAATATATTAAATGATATGTGGGTGCTTGCCAGCTTTAAAGATGGCCGCCGCTACGGAGGAGGCATTCCAGGTGAGGGTCTGGAGCGTGCGGGCCCCGGCCTCCTCCGGTGCTGCGGGTGGCCGGCCACATCCTGGCCTGTCACTTAAACGGCCGATACTCATGTAAGGTGCCCGGGCCGGGCCCATAAGCCTGGCCGTGCCCCTTACATCAATATCGGCCGTACCCCCCCTGACGGCGGCCCTGCATGTCAATTAGATGACTTGGCTCTCTCATTTGAGGCAGCAATGGTGGCAAGTTTTGAAACACCTAATTCTTAGGGTCCCTAACTTGCCAAATACACAAACACTTTCAATGAAAATTACTGTCAGAGCATGGCAGATACTTTATAGCTTAACTATTATTATACAGGAATTATATAGCGCCAACAGTTTGCACATGGATTTACAATAGAAGGAAGACATTACAGTTACAATACAAGTCAAGAGAAGATGGTAAGGAGGGCCCTGCCCATGAGAGCTTACAGTCTAAAGGGAGGGGCAAGTGATACCAGAGGTGTTAGCTGTGTGGGGATGAATTGTTTGAGAAAGTGATAGTTCAGTGGTTAGGTTGAAGCAGGATAGACTTCCCTGAAGAGATGAGTCTTCTTCCTAAAGGCAGACAGAGTAGGATATAGCTTTGCAGGTTGAGGTAGAGAGTTCCAAAGGATGGGAGAGTCTCCAGAGTCTTGGAGGTGAGCAAGGGAGGAGTTGATAAGGAAGCTAGAGAGCAGGAGGTTTTAGGAGAAGCGGAGTGGTCAGTTAGGGTGATACTTTGAGACCAAGTTGGAGATATAGCCAGGGGCAGAGTTGTGGATGGCTTTGTGAGTAG
>NW_017308214.1:0-4032 GCF_000935625.1 Nanorana parkeri | reverse complement strand
CTTGGTTAGGCTGATGAGTCAGCGGCATTCATGATAGACTGAAGCGGGGATAGCCTGTGTAGAGGTAGGCCAATGAGGAGGGAACTGCAACAGTCGAGAAGAGAGATAACAAGTGAGGGGATGAGTAGCTGTGCAGTTTCTTTGGTGAGGAAGGGCCGTATTTTGGAGATGTTATGAAGGTGAAGGCAGCAGTATTTGAATAGCGAATGGATGGGTGGCAGAAAGGTGAGATCAGAGTCAATGATCACACCTAGCACCTTGGCATGGTGAGAGGGAGTGATAGATGTGCTATCAATCTCAATGGAAAAGTTGGGGGAAGGTGCATGAGGGGGGAGGAAATATCATGAGCTCAGTTTTTGAAAAATTGAATTTTAAGAAGTATTGTGACATCCAGACTGATATGTCAGTTAGAAAATTAGTGACACGCAAGGACACTGAAGGGTTGAGCTGTGGAGTGGAGAGATATACAGGTGAAACTCGAATAATTAGAATATCGTGCAAAAGTAATTGCAGTAAGTGCTGCAAAAGGGGCCCAAACCAAGTACTGAGTACATATGCATGCTTGTACTTTTCAGAGGTCCGATATTGTTCTATGTACAATCCTTGTTTTATTGATTGCATGTAATAATCTACTTTTTTGAGGTTGTGGATTTGGGGTTCTTGGGGTTTTCATGAGCTGTAAGCCATAATCATCACAATTATGACAAATCACAGCTTGAATTATCTTGCTTTGCATGTAATGAGTCTATCTCATATATTAGTTTCACCTTTTAAGTTGCATTAGTGACATAAATGAACTTTGCACGATATTCTAATTATTCGAGTTTCACCTGTATTTGAGTGTCATCGGCACAGAGATGGTAATGGAAGCCATTCGAGGTTATCAAATGAACAAGAGAGGAGGTGTAGATAGAGAAGAGAAGGGGATCAAGAACAGAGCCTTGAGGGACCCCTACAGAAAGAGGAAGAGGAGAGTAGGATTTAGATTTGTAGGTGACACTAAAAGAGTGCTTAGATAGGCAGGAGGAAAACCATAAGATAGCAGAGTCTTGGAGGCCAAGCAGTTGGTAAGTCATTAGTGAGTTTTAGGAGGGCGGTTTCAGTGGAGTGCTTGGGGCGAAAGCTGGACTGTAAGGGGTCGAGGAGGTTGTTATCAATGAGGTGGTGGCTCAGGCGGTTGTAGATTAGGCATTCTAGGAGTTTGGAGGTGAATGGGAGTAAGTCGCTTGGTCTGAGATTGTTAAGATAAGTGCAGTCCAGTGAGGGTTTTTTGAGTATTGGGGTGACCAGGGCATGTTTTAGAGGTGAGGAGAAGATGCCAGTAGAGAGGGAAAGATTGAAAATGTGAGTGTGGGATAGAGCAATAAGGGTGATTGGAGTAGTGGGGAGGGAACAGGGTCCAGGGGGCAGGTAGTGAGGCATGTGAGAGAGCTAAGAGAAAAAGCTTTGTAACCTCCTCCGTAGTGACAGGGTCTAAAGAGGATAGTAAAAAATGTGATGGTGGGCCTGGTACATTAATTAGGGAAGATGACTGGACAATTGAATACAATGGAATGGAACACTGTTTTCCTTTGATGATCTCAAATCCTCATGACAACTTACAAATCATTATTTTTGTAGATACCTGCAACTGAAAAACACTTATTATTCCCACTTTGGAATGGACCGGTTAACCCTCCAGCCAACCAAATTTGAATTTCTTTTGAGAGTTCTGACTCTTCATAAACCACTATCAAGTATGCATTAAATACTGTTCCCAGAGTTTCACAAACTACTAAAATCATGTAGATTCACCTGGCTGGAAAACTTTCTGGGTCTTGATTAGGGATGTCCCGATACCGATGCTAGCTTCGGTATCGGGCCTGATACAGGGCATTTTCACAAGTACTTGTACTTGTGAAAATGCCCCGGTACACATCGGTGTTTAGCCCATGTGTGATAGCAATAAAGTTAAGTGAAAAAAATAGTTAGGAAAATTAAAAAATAATAAAATAAAGTAAAAAAAAATAACAAACTGATTAAAAATGTAACTAAAAAAATAAATAAATAAATAAAAAGACAATAAAGTAAAAATAAATGAAAATTAAAAATGTTTACAAAGTAAATAAGAATGGAAAAAAATTAATACCAACCCCGCTGCCCCCATCTGCATTAGAATAAACGCACAGTGTTTTCAACCGCGATCGTGTGCAACCGCACGGGCAGGGTATTGCGGCGGGAAACCGCACAATCTGCCTGGCACGACTGGGGTGCCATTAGAAAATAATGGCACTGCCAGTGCGATCAGCGGTGGTGTGCAATCCGTGACCGCCCAGTCATCCTGCACAAAACCGAGCAGATGGCTGGGTGGTCATGGAATTGCACACCACCGCAGATTGCGCTGGCAGTGCCATTATTTTCTAATGGCACTCCATTCGCGCCAGGCAGATCGGGACATCCCTAGTCTTGATGGAGAGAACTGGGAGGTAATGTGGAGGCAGCCCTTCTACCATAGACCAGTTAATTCATTACTTAACACTAGTTAGACTTGCTAAGATTTACCTCCTAGTCCCTTTTTTAGAATATTGAACAAGTGACCCTATATGCTAGAAGTAGTGATTTACCGAAGAAAGTATTAAAATAAGAGGTTAATAAATACATGTGTCGGATACCTATTCCCCATCGCATGCTGAGTTTCTACCTGCATTACTTTTGTGGAAGACTAGTGACATAGTGCCTGGAGAGTAGAACCACAGTGGCGCAATGGGAGACCAGGTATCTAACACTCCTGGAAGTGTTTTGGATGACAAATATTTTACTGGTAGTTGTGTCCTGCAAAAGCAAAGATTTAAGGAATGGGCAGCAGTAAATAGCTTTTTTTGCAGGTTTTGTATAAAAAAGTCACCTGCCCTTCAAGGATTGTTTGCACCTGTGTTAAGATATGGTCTTTAGCAATGTGAAAAGCACTACTTTTATCTTATATCAGGTCCAAAACCATGAGGATGACTCAAACCCAGGCCATTCACAGTTTGAGAAAATGGCAAACTATTGCAAACACTCACCACCTTACCAACAATTACCAGTCATGCACTTTCTGGCCCTAATGTCAGGTGTCAGCCCCTCCCTATAAAAGTAAGGGCTACCAAGGACCTTTGTTCAATTAGTGCATTGGATCAGATGCGGAGTAGTTGGGGGAAAGCTCACAAACAGCAGGGAAACTTAGGTGTTCATGTCCATTGCTGAAAAAGTCTCTTTTTTTACATGCATACAACGCGTATTGTACAGTTGTCTAGCAGATTGGAGAGAGATTTGAGAGTGTTAAAAGGGACAGTTAAAAGTTGGTGCTAATAGCTGAAAAAACATCTTTCTATTTTTACATGCAGTCACACTCACAGTGTGTTTTACAGTTTTATAGCAGATCAGAGATTTATCAGGGACAGTTACATGTTGGTTGTCATCCATATTCATGTTTATTTATATTGCGTAACACTGCACACTGCTATAGTGTTTTGCAGATTTTAAAGACATCCCAGAATTTTTGTTCCAGGCAGATATACCTTTCCTGACACCAAACGTAAATTATAATGCCACCAGTTTCAAAAAAAAATAAACAGGAGACTTAATCTTGGTTCTGAAAGTTTTAACCCCTTCATGACTGTAGCCTTTTTTTAAAAAAAATTTGCACCCATGTTATATTCCACATTTTAGGCCTGAAAATTACTTAAAACCCCCAAACAATGTATATTTTCTGAAAGCCAAGACCCTATAGAATAAAATGGTAGCAGTTGCAAATTTTTATGTTGCACGATATTAGCGCAACTCCTTATCAAAACCCAAAACTTAGTGTAAAATGTACTTAAATGCCCCAAAACACAATACAATACCAATTGTTTTAATAAAATATAAAAGATGAGGATACACCGAGTAAATAGATACCCAACATGCCCAGGTTAAAAATATTGTGTGCGTCCATGAAATGGCGACAAACTTTAGTACCCCAAAAAGTCCATAGAGGGGGCGTGGCTTGGACATGGCGGTGTAAAGACACGAATG
>NW_017308213.1:255327-256476 GCF_000935625.1 Nanorana parkeri | reverse complement strand
AAATACAGCACGGAGCCTCCCGCTCCCCAACCCTCTCACCCTCCGTACCTGTCACCGGACACATTGCGGCATCCTCGGGCACCAGAAATCCCATCAAAGGGAAACAACAGCCCATCACTGAGGCGATGGCTTGAGCCTCCTCCAAGATGGTGCCGGCATCCAGCAGTGACATGGAGGAAGGGGGCCGTGATAGTCAGGATGGAGATCGTCCTCGTCAGCGATCACAAACAGCCCTCCTGCAGCGCTTTGATGCCATGCTGCAAAAGGCTCTTCAGTCCACCTCGAAGCAGATCACAGGCAAGTTGCTGAAAGAAATCAGAGAGATAGGACGTCGCACAGCAGCCCTGGAGGACAGGTGTGACAACATTGCAACTGATCTCTCTGTGGTGTCAGGGGACATTGGCACTCTTCGTGAGGAAAACTCCCAACTCCTATCTAAATTAGAAGATCTGGAGAACAGATCCCGCCGCTCCAATATTCGCATCCGGGGGCTCCCAGAACATATTGAGGACTTGTACTCCACCACCACCGCGCTTTTCCAGGAACTGGCCCCAGACATCCCACTTGAGCGTCTGGAGATCGAAAGAACCCACCGGGCACTGAACCGCAGACGTCAGGACGGACCCCCGAGAGACATCCTGGTAAAGCTCCATTATTATCGCACTAAAGAGGCCCTAGTGGCGGCGGCCAGGACCAAAGCATCGCTAGGCTCGCTATCCTTCCAGGGCCACGAGTACCAGCTTTTTACTGATTTGGCCCCCTCGACCATTGCAAAACGGCGAACACTGAGACCCTGGGGTTGATTTACTAACCTTATAAACACACCACGAATGTGTATACACCTCTGCAGTGTGTTCCCTCCCAGCATGATCTATGGGTGGAATCTAAACACCTTTGTAATGTGTACACACCCAGCAGGTGTGTTGTGCAAAGCCCTGAATGAATTCCAAGGTGATGTTGGGTAAATTAGCTCTATGTTGTGTTGCTTGCGTTGATGAATGCAAGGAATGTAAATGCATGAGCTAACCATTTTTGTCTAAACTGTGAAGCAGCATTATATATGCATCATGTGCATGATTTTTCCATATATGGCATTAGTGGAAATATGCTTTTAGAGACTTTTTGGTTGATAAATACGTTTTGCTGTGT
>NW_017308213.1:253906-254982 GCF_000935625.1 Nanorana parkeri | reverse complement strand
GATGCTGTTCAACAGACTTCCACTTTCTCCAGGGAAACCGAACATGGCTGCAGACGATCGGATCCATGACAACATCTTTTCCAGAGTCTCCCCTACTGAGCCGTGCCCTTGTCCCATCGGGAACTGTTTCAGCTGATAGTGCCTTCAGTTAGTCCTAGCACTGCAACCACTGATCCCCTTTTATCATATCCTTATTATTACAGTCGAACACACTTGAATAGATGTTGTGCCTTTAAATGTGTACACGATTATTCCCCAGATTACTAGGATATCCTGTGTGATGTTTATTCCCTCCCTTCACTAAGGGCTTTGCCGCTGTTATTACCTACCAGTCGCACAACCAAAAACAGACCATTTTCTATCCACCACTGAATACTTAGGCAGCTGTTCAGCCCCTCCCCCACTTAAATTTATTTTTCAACTCCCGCACTCCCAATATTCAGTACCCCATATAGGCCACTTTAGGCATTTGGGCTCTGTAGCTATAGTTGAGGACGAACAAGCCTCAGCATAAATGCTATATCACTAATGTACCCCCTAGCCTCCATACACATTCCCTCTACAATAGGAATTGACGAAATGTTATCTCTTCAATGTTTACTCAAAGTTCGGTTTACAGGTTTCTTTACACTGTTTGTTAGAGTTAGAGTTATACGAAAGTTGTCTTGGCGAGCATGTCACTGTGCTCCCCACTTCTTGGAACTCCTTGGGTGGACTGTGTTCATATGGACCCAGCTGCCCAACGATCCAAGTCAGTAGTGGATTTATTCCACTGCATGTTTCAGTTTATGTTTTTATGTTTCATGTTTGATGTCTTGTTCCCTCCCCACCCTAGTGTCTCCTTCCTCCTTCCCGTCTCTCCACTCTCCTGGGACTTTCTTCAGACTTCTACCTTAAGTGGCAGGTTGATGAGACCGAGGCGGCTGCCCCAAACACTGGCGACTTGGTCGGGTGAGTACCTGAAACTAGATCTTTGTCTGATCCCACATGTCACTCGAGCATTTAGATACTTTAGGTCCATCCACGCACAAATTGTCTTCCTCCAAGAGACCCATTTCTCCAGATCGTCCTGCCCA
>NW_017308213.1:242944-252596 GCF_000935625.1 Nanorana parkeri | reverse complement strand
CAGCCCGCCAAGCTCTTAACCTCTTGCTCACAGACCATGCAACCCGGCAACTCTCATAAATTTTATCTTAAAGGTAACAAAGTTGACTCCCTTCTAGCCTCCAAATTTAGGTGGTTAGATCCATCCTTCAAACCGGTCAGGCTCCGTACTTCCACGGGATCACACACTAGCAACCCAGTGAAAGTCCTGGACATGTTCCAGCAGCATCTCTCTACACTTTACTCATCCCAAGACCTCTTCTCCCCCACTCAAACTGACCGATTCTTTACTGACTTAGACCTCCCACAGCTCACGGAGGCCCAAGTAACCTCATTCGAGAAACCCATCACAGAGGAGGAGGTTGGCCTAGCAATAGCCACACTCTCTCGTGGAAAACGCCCAGGTATAGATGGCTTCACCACTGCTTACTACGTTACCTTCAAAGACCTACTGATCCCCCTTTTAACCTCCTCTTTTAATTCTATCCGCACAGGACAATCCCTTGGCCAAGAATCCCTCACGGCCTTGATTTGCATGATTCCCAAACCAGCTGCTGACCATACGAATCCGTCCAACTACAGACCGATTTCCCTACTGAACGTGGACATTAAATTATTAGCCAAGGTTCTGGCTAACAGACTTAATAATGTGATTGGCCACCTAATTTTCAATGACCAAGTGGGTTTCATTCCTACCAGACAAGCAAGTGACAACGTACAGAGGGTTACTCTCCTATCTCATATTGCAAAAACAAAGCAAATTACCGCAATGCTTCTCTCCCTTGACATTAAAAAGGCTTTTGACAGTGTCTCCTGGCCGTATTTATTCCACACTATAAGACAATGGGGCTTTGGGCCGTCCTTTCTCACTTGGATTTCCTCCCTCTATAATAAACCCATAGCCCGCATCAAATATTCCAGCTTCTGCTCCCACTCATTCCCAATTTTGAGGGGCAACAGGCAGGGTTGTCCATTATCGCCTCTTCTCTTCGCCCTAGCTTTAGAACCGCTGGCACAGAAATTGCGCAACTCCCCAGATATCTCCGGCATTACACTGGAGGGTACCACCCATAAGATCTGCATGTTTGCGGATGATGCATTGCTTTTTATAACTAACCCTGTGGTCACCTTGCCCAACCTCACAACAATACTGTCTGAATTCGCAAATATCTCAGGTCTCAGTATAAATGACTCTAAATCCATGGCTCTAAATATCTCCCTGCCTGCATCACTCGTTACATCTCTAAAAAACAACTACCCCTACTCCTGGTGTGACAACCGTATGCCATACCTGGGTATTAAATTGACACATTCATATCAATCCTTATATAATGCGAATTATCCGGAGATAATGACTAAACTGTCTCAGATGTTACGGAAGTGGTCTCACTATCAACTCTCTTGGTTAGGCAGGATTGCTGCAATAAAAATGACCCTTTTGCCTAAGATTCTCTATTTCTTTCGAGTTTTGCCTGTTGCGGTTCCCAGCCAAGTCCTTAAAAAACTGCAAGCGCAAATATTTACCTTTTTATATGGGGGGACAAAAGACGTAGAGTCCCCAGACGCACGCTATATTTCCCGAAGTCCCGGGGAGGATTGGCGGTCCCGCACATGGCCAAATATTACCTAGCTGCACAAATTAGTCAATTGGCGAAATATCACTCAACCTCTGAAATCCCGCGGTGGGTAACCCTGGAAACTGCCCTAGTACACTCCACATCGGCCGCCAACTTACTCTGGCTCGATCGGAAACAAAGACCACTCGTAACGAACCCGATCACGTCTCATTCTCTCCGCTTATGGGATTCTGTTAAACTATCCTCTAGCCTGCTCTCCTCAACCTTGCCCTTAATGTCCATATTAGCTAACCCATTATTTGCCCCAGCCCAACAACAACCATCACAATTCTCGGTGTGGTCTGAACGCAACCTTACCTACTTCTGGCAACTAAGGCCCACAAATGACGTTAAATCCTTCACGTACCTGCAGGAACACCACCAACTCCCGGGGAGGGAAATCTTTAGATATCTACAGATCAAACACTTTATAACCACTCACACCCCTAAACAAACTGGCCCCACGCTGCTGTCCCCATTTGAGAAAGTCTGTTGAGACAATCCACACACCCCAGGTCTAATATCCCTCCTCTACGCTGCCCTGATCACCCCCACAGATACACCTCCCCCTGCTTATGTCCATAAATGGGAATGTGATCTAGACTTCCCAGTGGATGAGGAAATTTGGGCAAACACTAAGTCGAGTTCACGCTGTGCAAGCATGTTGGAAATAAACTATAAGGTCCTCTTACGCTGGTACCTGGTGCCGGCAAGAGTGGTTATTTATAAACCTAATTGCTCCCCTAACTGCTATAGAAGCTGCCCGGAACCAGGTACTTTCTCCCACATGTGGTGGAGCTGCCCATGTGTCTCTGTCTTCTGGGACGAAGTCTTTAACCTTCTAGGACCCCTTACTAGCATTGCTTAACTACAAACCAGGCGACCTCCTTCGCAAACACTTCCATCTCACAATGCATGTCTGCACATCAGCGAAGAGAGAAATAGCTAAAAACTGGTTGACAAAAACCCTTAGCGTCACTAGTATGATCAACTGGATTATGACACAAGAAAAAAGAACAGCACAGCTCAATGATCATATGGCTAAATTTGAAAGGATTTGGACTCCCTGGATAGACAGATACTTTCCATCGGCAGATGAGCGCCGACTATGTATGATGTAGTGTTCCCCCCCTAGCTCGCATGAGTTCATCGACTCCTTAGGTGAACGTATTGACAGAATCCCGCTCTCGTTAAGCCAGGACAAGGTGTCGGCCATTTTCCGAGACTTCTATGCCTCATTGTACCAAACAAGGGCTGTATACTCTGAAACCGAGCTTTTGGCCTACTTGAGTGGTATTTCCCTCCCTTCCCTCTCACTGGCTGATGGCTTGCAACTGGAGGCCCCTATCACTCTGGAGGAACTGGAAACCGCCCTAACTGGCTTTCCTACTGGCAAGGCCCCTGGTCCGGATGGGCTGCCTATTGAGGTATATAAATCCTATCCTACGGCCCTTCTTCCCAAACTCCTAGAGGTTTATAATGACGCCTTCTCCACAGGTCATTTACCCGATACGATGTATGAGGCCACCATAGTTGTAATAACCCAAAAAAATAAAAACCCGCTGCTACCGGAAGCATACAGGCCTATTTCTCTTTTGAACACCGATCTTAAGATTCTGGCTAAGGTGCTTGCAAATAGACTATCACAGAAAATTACTTCGGTGGTTCATTCCGATCAATCCGGCTTCATGCCAAACAAATCCACGGCCATTAATATCCGCAGGGTGTTCCTGAACATGCAGGTCCCCGTGGACAACTCGGGTGGCAGGGCTCTACTCGCTTTGGACATTGCAAAGGCGTTTGACAGTGTTGAATGGCGGTACTTGTGGGCCGTTCTGTCAGCCTTTGGCTTTGGCCCAAACTTTTGCAGATGGGTGCGCTTACTGTACCGCCGCCCCTCTGCGAAAATTAAAATGTGATATTCCTTTTCTTTTCCTTGTTGCTTTTGTTTCTGTATATGTGTTTTTTTTGTATTTTCTACTATGTAAAATTGAATAAAAACTATCTGATTTTTAAAAAAAAAAAGATTTATTGTACATGTATGCATTGAGAGCAATACAACACAGAGTATTGGATTCAAAACTGCTATGACTGGCTAAGATCCTAATACAATTATATATTTTCTGAGCTAAACCTGACTATCTACTTTGAAGTGTAAATCTTCTTTCTGGTGGCATCTGTTAAGGTCATGATGATAAATTCATCCATCACACATGCTGTTTACAATTCTAAAAGAACAGTTTTTGTACACAGGAACCAATTTCCCAGATGAAAGCACTTGTATATAGCATTCTTAGGAGGAAATGACAAAAAGGGAGATGCAGACAGTTTGACAATATTTAAATATTAAAGCTACATTCGTTATAAATAAAATGGCTGTTCCAATTTCCCCTTTACCTTTAAAGCAATTTGGCGCTAAGTTTGAAACCACCAAAATTCAAGATTCTCCCAATTTCCCACAAGTCAAATTTGGGTAGGTTCGCTCATCCCTAATCCTTTAGTGACCTATTTCTGCAGCAGAGGCCATATTGTAAGTGATCTTAAGATTGTGGTATGGATAGGAAATTTTAAAATTACAGAAAAAAAAAAGGTTGGAGTAGGAATGTACATTCATGCCAAAAAGCTGTACTCTACACTGTGGTCTAAACAGGAATTGTACAGTATTTTACATTATAAATTCAATCAAAGTTCTGACCACTTACAACAAATCTTGTTTTCCTCAGGACTTTGATATACAGTATATGGATATTCAAAAGGACTCTCACTTTTACCAAGTCACACAGAAGTGAGACGTAGGCCCAGACTTATTATCATCTCTAAAACATTGTAAATTACCACAATAACACTCCTAAGCCCTGATCAGTATCTATATATTCTAACCTCCATAGCAATAGCCATAGCAATCTGCATGTTCTGAAAGACTACATCTTTAGTACCTTGTAATATTGTGCAAACCTCTACCACTGACATTTTTTATAGTTTGTAGAAATGTGCACTGGCAAAAAAATAGTTTTCTTTCATTTTTTTTAACAATAATTGTTTATTAAGAAACAGGTCCATCATAGTTTTCTTTCATTTTGATTCCGAATTTGCATTATTATGTTTTTCGGGATTCGGGTCCGAAATTCAATTTGTTTCGGGAATCCAGATTGGGACAAAATTCGTTAGCGGTAGTGTGGACGAAATTTCGTTTGTTGGACGAAATTTCGTTGCAGCAAATTGACAGAAAAAAAGATTTTTTTTTAGTCTGCAGAAGAAAAAAAAAAGCGTGAGGTTCCCCCCCAATTCATACTAGACCCTTTAGGTCTGGTAGGAATGTTAGGAGGGACCCCCCCATGTTGAAACAAAAAAAAAGTGCGTGCGGTTCCCCCCAAAATCCATAACAGACCCTTTAGGTCTGATAGGAATTTTAAGGGGGAACCCCAGCCCCAGAAAATGGGGGGGGGGAAACATGGGGTCCCCCCTAACGTTCCTACCAGACCCTTGGTCCGAGCACTGGCCGGGCAGGGCAGGAAAGGGGGGGGGGCGATCGAGCGGCTGCTGCGCCTTACCAGGCCACGTGCCCTCGGCATTGGGAGGGTGTCCCCATGCGGATGGGGACAGTGGCCTCTTCCCCACAACCCTGAACCGGTGGTTGTGGGGGTCTGCGAGCAAGGGGGCTTATTTGCATCGGTGTACCACTTTAAGTGGGCACCCAGATGCCGCCCACCCTTGTGAATGAGTAAGGGGTACTTGTACCAGTACCCATTCACTAAAGGGTTAAATCAAATAGTTATTAAAAAGACCAGACTTTGGATAAAACCCTTTAATTGAAAAAACAAAACAAAAAGCCATAGTCAAAAATTGCCCCTTACTCATTCACAAAGGGCGGCGGCATCTGGGTGCCCCCTTAATGAAAGAGGTACCCTGATGCAAATAAGCCCCCTTGCCCGCAGACCCCCACAACCACCGAGTCAGGGTTGTGGGGAAGAGCTCCTTGTCCTCAACGGCATGGGGACACCCCCCCCATGCCGAGGGCACGTGGCCTGGTAAGGCGCAGGGAGGGGGGGGCGCTCGATCACCCCCCCCCCTCCTGCACTGCCAGTGCTCGGATCAAGGGTCTGGTAGAAATGTTAGGGGGGACCCCATGTTTTTCCCCCCATTTTTGGGGGCTGGGGTTCCCCCTTAAATTCCTACCAGACCTAAAGGGCCTGGTATGGATTTTGGGGAAACCCCATGCACTTTTTTTTTTGTTTCAACTTGGGGGGTCCCTCCTAACATTCCTACCAGACCTGAAGGGTCTGGTATGAATTGTGGGGGGGAGGGACCTCACGCTTTTTTTCTTCTTCTGCAGACTAAAAAACAATAATTTTTTTCTAATGTAATTTTGCTGCAACAAAATTTCGTCCAACAAACGAAATATCTTCCAGACTACCGCTAACTAATTTCAGAATCGGAAATTCAGATTAGTTTGCATTCGTTATATCTGTAATTCGGAATTCGGACACATGCGAATGTCTGAATTTCCGAAATTTCGTCCAAATTTAGATTCAGAACGAAACGAATCGCACATGTCTAATAGTTTGAGGTATCAGGTAATATGTATAACAAGACTGCTAATCCATATACAGCAGGTACCAGGGCCTTGTTAATTGTCACAGCATTTGGTTTCTTGATCCAAAACAATACATTGTGATATTTCCACAAAAGCATCTCCTCTCACACCTGGATCTGAGCTAGCAGATGTTTTTGTGGTGACAAGAATTGCAGCTCCTTCCTCCACAGCTGGAAGAGGAAACAAGTAATCAGATAAAGCAGTGTCACAGTTATTGCCAAACACTCGCTTTGCCACTTCTTCATTATCTACCACTTGTATTTTCACTCCATTGAACGCAGGCTCCACACTGTTCAATTTGTTTTCAGTGTTCTTTATAACACACTCACTGGCCATTTCAAGTAAATCTGCAAACACAGTTCCATGGAATTAGTTTAAATGCTTGGTTATGTTTTAGGTAATTAATACATTATGCTGTAGATGTTGTCACAAAGTTTATGCAAGAAGAAAACAAGTTAGTGTTAAAACATCAATCTGACCTTGTATTCTCAAGAATCAAAAATCAATTTTAAAAAACAATATCATGCCTCCTCTAGTCTTTCAGCTTATTTGTGAGCTTAAGGCATCCTCCACCCAAAAAAAGTATCTACAGAAAAAGTGCACTGGCATAACTTAGCAACATGAGGAATCTTGGGCAGCAGGGTTGCTCTGTGCTCTGTCTTGGGTTGACATACCATATGTACAGTATATTCTCACATTTATGGATTAATTCTTTCAGATGTTCTGGAAAAAAGTAGTAGATTCATTGTTTTTCACACACAAATTGGCCTTGAAGTGCAACAGAGTTTACTAAAGAGGCAACATTATTTACCCTATATTTAACTTAAAGGAGAACTATGGGGTCAGTGTTTTTCCCCATAGTTCTCCTTAGGGTAACGGGAGGACACAAACTAGCATCCTCCCGTTACCCTAAGCTCAGTATACCGCGAGCTACAGCTCGCGGTATACTGAGACGCCGCAGCCGGAGCAGATCCCGACATAGACGTCGGGATCTGCCCAGCTGCGTGAGTGACAGCTGGCTCTGCCTATATAGAGGCAGAGCCAGCTGTACCCACCTCCTCCCCTGTCCGTTCCGCCAGTCAGCACTGGCAATTAGGAGCGGGGAGAGGGGAATCCAGCCCCCCCCTGTCACAGCAGAGAGCCGTGACAGGATCGAGAGGTGAGCGAAACCGGTATGTGTTCATTTACCTCCCGATCTACTGAGCCGACCTGTGACAGTCTCATTGTCACAGGTCGGCTAGAACTATGAGGTGAGTGGAAATCACTCATCTCATAGTTCTCCTTTAAAGGATGTGGGTGACTCTTGTTTGACATGGTGATTGGATTAAGGTGACTGGGTTATCTGTGTGGCTATACATGCTATATTTAAACAACCCCAGTTTCAAAACAGTTCGGACACTTTGTAAAATCTACATAAAAACAGAATGCAATAATCTGCAAATCTCATAAACCCATATTTTATTCACAATAGAAAATAGAGAACATATCAACTGTTTATACTGAGAAAATGTACCATTTAAAAAAATAAGGTAATTTTAAAATTGATGGCAGCAACACTTCTCAAAAAAGTTGGGACAGGGCAACAAAAACCTGGCAAAGTAAGTGGTACTAACAAGGAAGAGCTGGAAGAACATTTTGCAACTAATTAGGTTAATTGGCAACAGGTCAGTGACATGATTGGGTATAAAAAGAGTATAAAATTGATAATAAAACCCGCGCTGTGTGAAGGAATCTACAAAAGTGTCAGATATAGTAGATACTGGACGTGAAATAATGTGATGCATGTGTATAGCATGCACCTCAGTGTAAATACATTGCTACAAAATATCCGTAATGAAAAATCAAATACAATAGATATAAGCTGTGAAACAATGTGATGCAATGTGAAAAGAATAACAACTAGAAAAAATGCATGTATATAACATGCACTTCAGTGAAAATAATAAATGGTTACTTTTATCTATGATATGTGAGTAGTGTCCTTTTTAATAAAGTTTAGTATATTTTTAAAACCATCTGCACTACGGGTTTCCACTTTTTGTTTGATTGGATGGCCATTTGGATGAATCGACTGCGCTCAACTCCTGAGACTGCAATCAGAGTCTGTACCTGAGAGGAGGAAATCACTGGGAAGTGTTCGGCATCAGGTGCTTCCTCTACCTGGTTTGAATTAGAGGAACAGCGCATACAGACCCTGGTGGGTCTCTGCTAAAGGTAAGGTGCATTCCAGAAGATTTCTTTTTTGATGGTCACAGGAGACTGAGATTATTTTACATCCACTGTTTTATCTTCTATTTTCTCAATGGACTAGTGAAGATCCAGGATCATGGACATTTTTTTTACCATTTATTATTTTCACTGAAGTGCATGTTATACACATGCGTTTATTCTTTTCACATTGTTTCACAGCTCATATCTATTGTATTTGATTTTTCATTATGGATATTTTGTAGCAATGTATTTACACTGAGGTGCATGTTATACACATGCGTTTCTTCTTTGATTCGCACTTTTTACACATTGTATCACATTATCTCACAGCCAGTATCTACTATATCTGACACTTTTGTAGATTAATTCACACAGCGTGGCTTTTATTATTAATTTTATACTATATATCTGCCCACCCACCATCCCGATTGAGATAGATAGGGTCTGCCAGGTCTCCTCTGTACGCCAGTGAAAACTTTACTAGAAACGTCTTGTGTCGGGTTCACTTCTACAAGATGGAGGAAATTATGCGCCAGGCTTGGCTTACCTGACTAGTAGATTTTGACGGAGCCATGGCCCACCTGCTTCCAGACCTTTCTCGTCAGACCCTGGAAATGTGTCGGTCGGTTAGACCTCTCCTGGAATGCATTCTTCAAGCTGGAGCTCAGTATCAGTGGGATCACCCCTTTAGCATTCAGGTTCGCAAGGACTCGTTTATATTCCTTCTTAGACATCCAAATAAATTGCCTGCCTTGTTCCAGTTCCTGGCCGTGGATCAGTGACGCCGAAGGCCACGCTGATGCTGTTTGTTGGATCGGGTCTTCTGCTCCGCCACCTTAAGCAGTGGAGGGTGTAATTTTTATAGCCGTGTTATCAATGGCGTAGCGTGGGGGGTGGCACTTGCCCCTGGGCGCCGGTATGAAGGGGGCACCAGAGGGGAGAGCTGCACTTGCAGCCTTCGCCTCAGCTGTCACAGGAGTTCCAGCACAGTGCTGTGCTAGAACTCTTGTATTGGAGCTGACAGCTTCAATAAAGAGAACCTATCACCTCCAAATGGTATCACACAGGGGCTTGTTATCTCCTGGGCGATAGCAATAAAGTTAAGTGAAAAAAATAAAAAATGAAATTAAAAAAATAAAATAAAAATGGATAAATTATTAAATAAATACAAATTATGAAAAAAAATTGTAGAAAATAATTTAAAATAAAAAGGTGATAAAAAGTAAAAAATAATAAGATTAAAAAATAAAAAG
>NW_017308213.1:226881-242645 GCF_000935625.1 Nanorana parkeri | reverse complement strand
TTTTCCCCATAGTTCTCCTTAGGGTAACGGGAGGACACAAACTAGCATCCTCCCGTTACCCTAAGCTCAGTATACCGCGAGCTACAGCTCGCGGTATACTGAGACGCCGCAGCCGGAGCAGATCCCGACATAGACGTCGGGATCTGCCCAGCTGCGTGAGTGACAGCTGGCTCTGCCTATATAGAGGCAGAGCCAGCTGTACCCACCTCCTCCCCTGTCCGTTCCGCCAGTCAGCACTGGCAATTAGGAGCGGGGAGAGGGGAATCCAGCCCCCCCCTGTCACAGCAGAGAGCCGTGACAGGATCGAGAGGTGAGCGAAACCGGTATGTGTTCATTTACCTCCCGATCTACTGAGCCGACCTGTGACAGTCTCATTGTCACAGGTCGGCTAGAACTATGAGGTGAGTGGAAATCACTCATCTCATAGTTCTCCTTTAAAGGATGTGGGTGACTCTTGTTTGACATGGTGATTGGATTAAGGTGACTGGGTTATCTGTGTGGCTATACATGCTATATTTAAACAACCCCAGTTTCAAAACAGTTCGGACACTTTGTAAAATCTACATAAAAACAGAATGCAATAATCTGCAAATCTCATAAACCCATATTTTATTCACAATAGAAAATAGAGAACATATCAACTGTTTATACTGAGAAAATGTACCATTTAAAAAAATAAGGTAATTTTAAAATTGATGGCAGCAACACTTCTCAAAAAAGTTGGGACAGGGCAACAAAAACCTGGCAAAGTAAGTGGTACTAACAAGGAAGAGCTGGAAGAACATTTTGCAACTAATTAGGTTAATTGGCAACAGGTCAGTGACATGATTGGGTATAAAAAGAGTATAAAATTGATAATAAAACCCGCGCTGTGTGAAGGAATCTACAAAAGTGTCAGATATAGTAGATACTGGACGTGAAATAATGTGATGCATGTGTATAGCATGCACCTCAGTGTAAATACATTGCTACAAAATATCCGTAATGAAAAATCAAATACAATAGATATAAGCTGTGAAACAATGTGATGCAATGTGAAAAGAATAACAACTAGAAAAAATGCATGTATATAACATGCACTTCAGTGAAAATAATAAATGGTTACTTTTATCTATGATATGTGAGTAGTGTCCTTTTTAATAAAGTTTAGTATATTTTTAAAACCATCTGCACTACGGGTTTCCACTTTTTGTTTGATTGGATGGCCATTTGGATGAATCGACTGCGCTCAACTCCTGAGACTGCAATCAGAGTCTGTACCTGAGAGGAGGAAATCACTGGGAAGTGTTCGGCATCAGGTGCTTCCTCTACCTGGTTTGAATTAGAGGAACAGCGCATACAGACCCTGGTGGGTCTCTGCTAAAGGTAAGGTGCATTCCAGAAGATTTCTCTGTTGATGGTCACAGGAGACTGAGATTATTTTACATCCACTGTTTTATCTTCTATTTTCTCAATGGACTAGTGAAGATCCAGGATCATGGACATTTTTTTTACCATTTATTATTTTCACTGAAGTGCATGTTATACACATGCGTTTATTCTTTTCACATTGTTTCACAGCTCATATCTATTGTATTTGATTTTTCATTATGGATATTTTGTAGCAATGTATTTACACTGAGGTGCATGTTATACACATGCGTTTCTTCTTTGATTCGCACTTTTTACACATTGTATCACATTATTTCACAGCCAGTATCTACTATATCTGACACTTTTGTAGATTAATTCACACAGCGTGGCTTTTATTATTAATTTTATACTATATATCTGACCACCCACCATCCCGATTGAGATAGATAGGGTCTGCCAGGTC
This sequence comes from Nanorana parkeri, assembly GCF_000935625.1. NCBI lineage: Eukaryota > Metazoa > Chordata > Amphibia > Anura > Dicroglossidae > Nanorana > Nanorana parkeri. Next base: position 240,829 of record NW_017308213.1, on the reverse strand, counting down.
TCCTCTGTACGCCAGTGAAAACTTTACTAGAAACGTCTTGTGTCGGGTTCACTTCTACAAGATGGAGGAAATTATGCGCCAGGCTTGGCTTACCTGACTAGTAGATTTTGACGGAGCCATGGCCCACCTGCTTCCAGACCTTTCTCGTCAGACCCTGGAAATGTGTCGGTCGGTTAGACCTCTCCTGGAATGCATTCTTCAAGCTGGAGCTCAGTATCAGTGGGATCACCCCTTTAGCATTCAGGTTCGCAAGGACTCGTTTATATTCCTTCTTAGACATCCAAATAAATTGCCTGCCTTGTTCCAGTTCCTGGCCGTGGATCAGTGACGCCGAAGGCCACGCTGATGCTGTTTGTTGGATCGGGTCTTCTGCTCCGCCACCTTAAGCAGTGGAGGGTGTAATTTTTATAGCCGTGTTATCAATGGCGTAGCGTGGGGGGTGGCACTTGCCCCTGGGCGCCGGTATGAAGGGGGCACCAGAGGGGAGAGCTGCACTTGCAGCCTTCGCCTCAGCTGTCACAGGAGTTCCAGCACAGTGCTGTGCTAGAACTCTTGTATTGGAGCTGACAGCTTCAATAAAGAGAACCTATCACCTCCAAATGGTATCACACAGGGGCTTGTTATCTCCTGGGCGATAGCAATAAAGTTAAGTGAAAAAAATAAAAAATGAAATTAAAAAAATAAAATAAAAATGGATAAATTATTAAATAAATACAAATTATGAAAAAAAATTGTAGAAAATAATTTAAAATAAAAAGGTGATAAAAAGTAAAAAATAATAAGATTAAAAAATAAAAAGTAACAAATAAGGGGAAAAAAATATAGACAATAAAAAAGTAAAAAATAAGAATTATAAAAAGAAGTAAAAGATAATAAGATAAATACAAATTTAAAAAGTAAAAAATACATAAAAATGACAAGAATTAAAAAAAGCAAAAAAAAAAATGTAAACTAACCCTGCTGCCCCCGCCATCTGGTTGCCATTCTCCATTGGGGGGGCGCATAGAGGAACCTGGCCTTGGGGCCCTGGACCTGAAGGGGGCACTACTGGCTACTGCTCCCTCTACCGCTATCTGCCAGGCCAGCCACACTTGAACTATCATGGGGGAAAGCAGTGCCTGCACTTGGCTCTGTAAAGTTAGGCAGCCGCCTCAGCACACGTTCGGGCCTCGCAGCCGCCTAGCTTTTGTGATTACAGAGCCGAAGGTTTAACAGTGGCAGAAGGAGGAACAGGTGAGCTTTGCTTCTAAAAATCATTGGCCTGATAAGTCAATTGGGGAGGGGAGGTGAGAGAGGTAGGGGGTTCAGTGTGCACAGAGGTGGTGAGAGAGGTGGGCACAGTGGCAAGGGAAGAGCTGGAGGTGGGGGTCAGTGGACACAGCAGTGGTGAGAGAGGTGGGCACAGTGGCAGGGGGAGAGCTGGAGGGAGGGTCAGTGGACACAAAGGTGGTGAGAGAGGTGGGCACAGTGGCAGGGGAAGAGCCAGTGGGGTGGTCAATGAACACATAGACGGTGGTGGGAGAGGAGAGAGGTGGCACAGTGGCAGGGGGGGAGCCGAGGGCTCAGTGGACAAATAGACGGTGGGGGAAGAGAGAAGTGGGTACAGTGACAAGTAGAGAGCCGCCCAAGGCTAACATCAATGGCAACAGCAGGAGGATCGCAGGGGGAGAGGTCAGGAGAACTCTATACCCCCATAGCTGGAATGAGAAGTCAAGTGAGCTCTGTACCCCAAACTGGAATGAGAAGTCAGATGAGCTCTGTACTCTATAGCTGGGATGGGTGGTCCGGTCAGGTTTGTACCCCATACTGAGATGAGAAGTCAGGTGAGGTCTGTACCCCATAACTGGCATGAGAGATCAGGTGAGCTCTGTACCCCATAGCTGGGATTGAAGGTCAGGGGAACTCAGTGTGGGTAAAGCTGGGATGGGAGAGCAGGTGAGCTCTGTACCCCATAGCTGAGATGAGAAGTCAGGTGAGCTCTGTACCCCATAGCTGGGATTGAAGGTCAGATCAGTGGCAGATCTGGGGGGAAGGGTGGCAAAAAGGCAATTTTTGCAGGGGGATGTGGAGACATTTTCATGAATACCTAGGAGCAGCCCATCAATAAAGAGAAGGTGTGGGCCGTGTGCTACCGGTGTGCCCAGGAACTGACCCAGAACTTCCTGGTACCGTGGACCAGGGTACGGGACCCGGCCCTCTGTAGATGATGGTGTTCTGCATTGCTGTATAATGAATTGCTGGGATTTGTAGTCATCTATACAGTGGCAGAACTACCAGGGTCACAGCTGTGATGGGGCCCTAGCATTTCACCACTTGGGGGGGGGGCCCTGGTAACCGCCAAAATTGCAGGTTATCGGACCCCCTTGCTATATGAAAGACATGCCCCCCGAACACCTCGCTATGCTTTAACATGCTTTACTCTGCGTTTCTGCTTTATGATGGCTGAATGGATTTGCGCTACCATGGTGTGATATGCACTGTCTACTTCTATAGAAGTTCAGTTATGATGATATTGTTTGTTTTTATATGCATGCAGTGATCTCTCGTCAGGCACCAGTTTCTTATCCTTTCCCTGCCTTTGCTGTCCTGTTAAAGTGGTTGGGCCCTATGGTGATTACCCTGCTGGTTGGTGTGAGTTGCGGTCATTTGTTTTTAGCTCATCCGTCCGAGCTGTACTGGTGGGTACAGCTGTATTTTTTAGCTCATCCGTCTGAACCTTACAACATCCATAATCCTCCCTATGTTGCCCAACCTGTTTTTGTGTGTTTATCAATTTGGGTGGTTGGAGACAGTTTTGTGTTTTGGTGCCTGATGGGATCTCGCTCTGTCTCATATATTTTTCCAGTTCACCTGCTCGCTGGGCCTGTATCCTAATGATACAGATACCTTCTCCATGATCGTGGCGGGGTTGTCCCCTGTCCACTGGTTTAAGTTTAAATTACTGCTTATGTTGCTAGACCCCCCTCTCTTTCGTCTCTGTTCACCTCATTTGCACCTTACTAGTTCCCCATATTTGGTCACACACCCCACACAGACCATGCCCACTCTGTTTAAAGGACATTTCCACCTTTTGCGGAGCATTAGAAAAAGAGAAAAAAACATAGTCCAGCAATATACACGGTGTGTAGATGATGCCGGCAGATGCAGATCCTGGATTTAACCCTTTCACATAATAATACACTCCCTATACTCGGTGGCGGAGCCCGGAGGATGGAGCCAGCGAGGAGAGTGGTAAGTGCAGGGTGGGGGGGAGGCTGCATACTTTTTACATGTGATCTCGGCGACATCGACGAGATCACATGTAAACAAACAATCGGCTTCCCTCACTCTACATTTAGTCCTGCTTGTGCAAAGCAGGACTAAATGTAGAGAGGGCAACTTGGCGCCCGGAATCCGGGCCTGCTTCCCCCCTCCCTCCCAAGCCCCCAGAGCATATAATAAAATACCCCCCTCCCTCCCAAGCCCCCAGAACACATATTAAACTCACCCCTCCCTACCAAGCCCCTTGCACACATATTAAACTCCCCCTCCCAAGCCCCCAGCACACATGATAAACTTCCCCCCTCCCTCCTTTTCTTTCCAAGCCCCCTCACCTGCATGCATCTTTGCAGGGAGGAGGCACACCATCGTTCCCTGGTGATCTAGTGGTGATTAGTAAGGTCTACTGCAGACCTTACTAATGATCCATCATTCGGCCGGAGCTCAGAACTCCGGCCGAATGATACCCATTCTTCTTATTGGACTACTTTTTTGTGGCCCGATTTCTGCTTGGCTGGACCCCTGAGTTTGATACTGATTTTGCCGTGTGGTCCAATCATTCACCTGTCTACTTTACTATCCCGCCTTCAGTCCCCTGTAGGGAGTGGACCTGGTGGTTTAAGGATTCTTCGCTGTCAGATCTGCGTTGTGCTCCTCTAATTATGACTACCATTGTGCATTTTCTCGCTGACCACGCTTCTGACACCACTTCTTTGCCATGTCATTGAGAGGCCCTCAAGGCTGTCCTTAGGGGAACCTTTATTCAATTTGGTGCGAGGATCAAGAGGGAGTGTTCCCAACACATTTTGGAGGCCCTTCAGGAGTTGCGCAGTCTGGAAACCCTTCGTCAGAAGTCTCCCCTCCCGACCACCTTAGCCAAAATCTCAATCGTAAGGACTAAACTCCTAGGGGTTTTTGATAGTTCTGCTCGTAGTTACCAGGAGTTGGCGTTGTGTTGTTATGAGGTCGCTGCACCCAAGAACTCCATCTGAGATTCTCCACTCTTTTCATGATTTCTATCATACTCTGTACAATCTTCCTTCCTCTACATCTTCGGTTTTGGAGGCTCGGATTGCTTCCTATGTTGCTGATACTCCACTCCCTCATCTGTCGACTGATGTAATTGCATCGTTGGAATCCCCCTTTCCCTCTGAGGAGTTTGCCTTGGTTGTCGGTATGCCACCTACTAGTAAGAGTCCTGGTCCTGATGGATTCTCCGCAAAATTTTACAAAATGTTTTAGGACTTTCTGGCTCCTTTTCTTTTGCAGACTTTTAATTCTATCTCCAAGTGGAATTTTTCCTTTCTCAGACTTTGGAGGCCCATGTTACCTTGATTTCCTAACCGGATACGGACCCAGGTATGTGTGTGAACTATTTTTCTCCAACCTTATTGTGAACAGGCTACAACCTCTCCTCCAATTAATTCACCAGGACCAGGTTGGCTTTGTCCAGGGTAAGGAGGTGAGGGACAATACAATCCGGACCTTACAGTTGATGCTCAGTCTACTGATACGCCTTTGTGCCTTCTATTGGTCGACGCGGAAAAGGACCGATACTAGATAACCAGGAGATGCTGAACTGTCATTACACACTGAGAACCTGGCGGAGCCGCCGTGATATCACAGCGGCTCCGCCGGGTTCTCAGTGTAATGACACATCAGCGTCCGTGGTTAGCTGCTAACCAGGGGACGCTGATCTGTCTCTGCATGCAAGTGGCCAGAGCCGGCCGTGAGATGACGGCTGGCTCCGCCAAGCTGTCAGTAGCAGGATCTCGGCCGGCCGTTCCAGCTTCGGCTTTCACCTCGGCTCAGTCGAGCTGAAGCATATGCCTTCGGCTCGACTGAGCAGCTCGGCCAACTTCGGGAGCTGTACGGGCTCAAGTGAATAGCCCGTACAGCAGCCCTTCAGTTCTACTCAACCGAAGGGGTCCTGGGGCCGAAGCTAGCCGAAGGATCAGCCGAAGCTATGGCTAGATCCTTCGGCAGCTTTGTGAATAATCCCCATAGTACTATGTGTCCCCAGTTATGAATGAACAGGCTGTGATTTATATCACAGCCTGTTCATTCATGAATTTGGGCAGTGCAGAGTGACTGGGAGATTTTTTTTAATTATTATTTTTTTACCTGTGACTACAGTTGGAGGATTATTGTGATTAATAAAGAATCCGTTACATTTTGTTCTGGAGACAACTGGAGACTGGAGACAACATATAAAAGATTTCTTAAACAATGCCCCTGGTGACCCCGCACATCTTCAGTGACAGCGCACATCCTTGGTGACCCCCGCACATTCTCCGTGACCCCGCACATTCCCCGTGACCCCGCACATTCCCTGTGACCCCCGCACATTCCCTGTGACCCCGCACATTCCCCGTGACCCCGCAATCTTCCCTGACCCCGCACATCCCCGTGACCCTGCACATCATCGGTGACCCCGCACATCTCCGGTAACCCCGCACATCTCCGGTGACCCCGCACATCTCCGGTGACCCCGCACATCCCTGGTGACATGCACAGTGGGGGACATATCAAAACTGGATCATACAAAATCTGGAGCAGATTTGAGAAACCTGGACATGGGGCAACAGAGAGTAAATCTGGCCTTGGAGAGGGAGAGATCTGAGAGAGACACGCACAGAATAATCTCTGTACGATCTATAATTTGTGAGTTTTGGCTTTTTAGAGAGCTCAGTAACTTTAAACTCAACTACTCCAAATCAGGAATCCTCAAGGTTTCCTTACCCTCTCCAGAGCTTGCCCAATTAAATGCCAATTACTTCTTCAAACTTTGCTCTAGCTCTATTCAGTATTTGAGTATCATATTATCTTAAGACCTGTCTGCTCTTTTTTCTCTGAATTTCAACCCTCTCCTAGACTAGACTTGGACAGACACGATTGTGCGACCTTATCCTGTTTGGGTAGGATTAACGTTTTGAAGATGGATGTTGTCCCTCGCTTCCTGTATACAGGTGAAACTCGAATAATTAGAATATCGTGCAAAAGTAATTGCAGTAAGTGCTGCAAAAGGGGCCCAAACCAAGTAGCATGTCCGTGAGGTGTGGGGGGGGGGGGGGGGGGGGGGGAGGGGTGAATGCCCCTAAGCTATACTACACAGCTGCCACTTTACTGCTCATTCTGGATTGGTTCCACAACTCAGCACACAAGTCCTGGGTACAGATAGAGTCTGTTCCTCACTCATTGGGACCTATGTGCATTGCCATGAATTTCACCTACCTGTATAAAGTCCATATCTTTGTTACCCCCCGCTTATGTTATCCACGCTGCATGTTTGGAGTCGATTTCTCTCGAAATTCCCTTTGTCAAGTTATACCGATCCTTTGACCCCTTTTTATTTTGGGAATCCGACTTTTCCCCCAGCTGTCTTTGAACCACAGATTCCCACCAGTGTGTCTCATTGGCACTTAGTCCTGCACTTACTCCTAGTGGGTCTGTATCTAATCCCCCACCATTGGCATTATACTATATCGCCTACCTTGGCCGAGTGGGAGGTTTAGAGGGACCGTATTGAAGATCTATAGAAGTTGTTGGCACAGGAACATGACCGCATGGCTCAACATTCACTCATGTGGTCCTCTTGGACTGTTTTTTGCGAGTCAGTAATTTGCTCTCTACTTAACTTTGTCAGCCTGGAAGGGGGTTATGGCTGCAGTCGCTTGGGTAGTTCTTTCTGGTCCTTCTGACTCCGCTGTTATCTGGTCTGTATTCTTGTCCTTTTCCTTCTCTCCCTGTCCTGTATTCTCTTCTGCTTCCTTTGCTACTGTCTCTTCTCGTCACCTAACTCTTTCTCTTGTCCACACTTTTCTCATCCCTTCTGGGTTCTTTCTCTACTGTCAACTCCGTTATATGCTTCTTGTCCTGATCACCTGGTGGCTTGCGTCCCTATTCACCCAGGCTTTGATATGTCCCGCGGTTTAGACTTGGCCCTATGCCCCTTCATGGTTCATACTGCTGTGCTGGTGAGACTTTGTCTCGGCACTCAATGCTTGGGATTGCTTGTTTCTTGAGTGTGGATGCTGCTCTTCACAGCTACATTATTCCCAAATATTTAGTATTTGGGATGGGCACACGCCTTTTTCTCCACCACCTGGTAGTTGTTGTATGCTATCCTATGGACTTTGAGTTTTTACATTTATTCTTTTGAATATATTCCTTTGTTCTTTGTTGTTTATACTTTTTATATGTTTTGATAAAATCAGTAAAATTAGATTGAACTAAAAATTGTTGAACAATTTCCAAATAATGTTCCTCAATGTAACATTGCAAAGACTTTAAATATATCACTATCTACAGTACATAATATAATCAAAGAATCTGGAGAAATATCTGTGCGCAAGGGACAAGGCTGAAACGCAATATTGGAATCTGTGTACTCCGCGCTTATGGATAATTTAAGGACGCTTAGGTTAAATAAATATTTAAAAACTAATTAAAAATGTAAATATAACATTTTAATTTAAAATATATATGTAGGAGCTGCTGTACTTTAAGACACTGGGGTCAACTGATATATAGCTAGGTGTGCAGCGCTCGGGGTCACCAATAAGTGAATTAAATCAGTGTTGACAAAAATATATAAACATCAAAATTGTGAACATAAATCTCAACTTGTGCCAATATGTATAAATTAAATCAAATAAATTGCTAAACAGTGATGCATCAGATATGTGAAAAAACATATAAAGAACATATAAAATGAAAACAATCTCCAATATATCAATCAAAGTGATATATAACAAAGTGAGTCCAAAGGTGATTCAAAGTGAGTTCAGAAATCCATAATTAATGATAAAACGTGAATCCAAAAAAAACTCTTCATTTGTGAATCCAAAATGGTTGAAAATTTGCCAGTGTATCTACCAAATCCCACACCGAAGTGTCCACATCTAAGTCCCCTCTGGGATGCGCACTCACCAGACCAAGGTAATTATAAGCAAAGAGAGATGACAGTTGGTAATCCTACAGCCGTCCCGTACTCATCACACCAATCAGTATTTCAACACGAAAATACAAAAGGGACAAGAAAGTTAAAATCAGTAGAATCGGCCGCTCACACGTTTGTGAGTAAAAACTTCAGGACTTCCTGGTTGTGTGTGGTATCGAACAAGTGTAGCCCCACCCGACGCGTTTCGTCATAAAAAGACGTCTTCAGGTGGGATCGCAGGTCTCACCTTCAATACCACACTGTGATCAATTTATATTCAGACTCTGGGTCAATCTAACACATAACCACTAGATGTCCTCATAGAACCATTGGAGATCAGTCAATTATTTGTGTTTGAACGTAACCAAAGATGTTCGCAACACTATAAAAGGCATTATTCGTTTTGCCATTCATTTCTTAATAGCAAGAGTATGTACAGGACATTAAAGTGCAATCATCGGTACAATCAGACTTCTCTTATTAGCATAATAATAATGAAAACACTACTCATCAGGATGTTGATTTGTTATCCAGTCGCCAAGTATAAATATATAACATAATAACAGCACCTCACTAAAGGTGCTAGTAATCCGGTATTCGTGACTTGTTCAGATATCAATCAACTATACATATATTTAAATGAACATTATTAAAATATTCTTAAAAATATATATATATTATTAAAAATTAAAAATTGATATATAGATCTAAATATCTTATTGTGCATCTAACTGAATTATTTATTAACAAATATTAATATAGGTATTATTTTTATTAAACAATAAATATCAATAATATTTAAAACTAAGTGAACTTATTGTACTTAGAATAATATTATATTAAGAGAAAATGTATTTATTTATTGGTTAAAAAGCAATTTAAATCAAATTCCACGTTTAATCCTTTTGGTGTAAGGGTATCCAACATAAAAATCCATTTAGATTCATTTTGAGAAATCTTCTGGATGAGATTAGTGCCTCTCCAGTGTTTCTCTACACTATCAATCCCTGTGATTTTTAATTGTCTTGGGTCACAGTTATGAACAAGTTTGAAATGCCTGGAGAGGTTGTGCTTCATAAAACCTTTCTTTATATTGTTGACATGTTATTCAATTCTTTTCTTTAACTGCCTAGTTGTTCTGCCAACATATTGGAGCCCACAGGGGCACTCCAACAGATAGGTTACATACCTACTGTGGCATGATATAAACTTCTTAATTTGATAGCTCTTATTCGTTGTGTTGGATTTGAAAACTTCTATTTTATTTCTAGTTTTTATCCCTACGGTCCTACAACCTATGCAATATTTGCATGGGTAAAAACCAATGCCATTGAAGAGTCATATTTCTCTTTAGGGGATCCAATGTATTTTTAGCTAACTTAGTCTTAAGGTTAGGTACTCTTCTGTAGATCATTTTAGGTTTATTCGGGAGGATCGGGCCCAAGGTCCTATCCTTTTTTAGGATGTACCAATGTTTATTAAGGATGGATTCAATTTGCTTGTATTGGGCCGAGTAGTCAGTAATAAATGTTAGAGGTATGGGGTCTTTGGATCTCATTGATGGTTCCAATAGCTTTAATCTATCTTTCTTCTGAGTCTCCATTTGTATTTTATTTAAGGTGTTACTAGTATATCCTCGTTCCTCAAACTTTTTTACTAGGGTATTGGTCTGTTCATGGTAGTCTTCCTCTGTTGTACAGTTTCGTCTGATCCTCATCATTTGACCTTTAGGAATACCTTTAAGCCAGTTAGGGTGGTGACAACTAAATATGGGGATATAACTGTTTCTATCTGTGGGCTTAAAATAAGTTTTTGTCACCAATTTATTAGTATTCTTTATAATCTCTAGATCAAGGAATTGAATGCTGGTAGAGCTAGACTTACTAGTAAAGGCCAGATTATATTCATTCTCATTAAGTCCTTCCGTGAATTCTTTCAGAGACTGGATATCTCCTTCCCAGACGGTTAGGATATAGGTCATCTCTCTTTGCTTATAATTACCTTGGTCTGGTGAGTGTGCATACCAGAGGGGACTTAGATGTGGACACTTCGGTGTGGGATTTGGTAGATACACTGGCAAATTTTCAACCATTTTGGATTCACAAATGAAGAGTTTTTTTGGATTCACGTTTTATCATTTATTATGGATTTCTGAACTCACTTTGAAACGCAATATTGGATGCCCGTGATTGGTGGGTCCTCAGACAGCACTGCATTAAATGCGGTCATGATTCTGTGATGGACATCACTGCATGGGCTCAGGAATACTTTGAAAAATCACTGCCTGTGGACACAGCCCTGGAGTCCCAGCGTGCATTTTTGGTTGCTGGGCCTCCAGTGCGTCCCTGCACCTTATTAGGAGGAGTTGGCTACCTCCAGGTACACCTGCATGTAATTTATCGACTTCATTAATATGCTCACACTTGGAGACTCGGATACATAGAGTTAGGACCACACTTTGCAGAGGTGCCTTGGTGCGGCAGTGTGGCTTCTACATATTTTTGGCCAAAAGTTTGTGCAACTAAAACCTCTGATTTTAACGCATACTGTTGACAGGGCTATTTGTTTGGTTGCAGGCTGGCTGGCAGGTTGAGGCTGGGGAATTTTTGTGTTTTGTATTGTGGACACAGCCCGCCGTGCCATTAAAAAATCCAAGTTAAAGCTCTATCATGCAAAGACGAAGTCATCTCTGAACATTATCCGGGAACGCAGCTGTCTTCTCTGGGCCAAAGTTCATTTAAAATGGTCTGTTGCAAAGTGGAAAACTTTTCTGTGGTCAGACAAATCAAAATTTTACATTCTTTTTGGCAACCATGGGTGCTTCATTCTCTGGACTAAAGAGGAAAGGGACCTTTCCGGCTTGTTATCAGGGCTCACCTCAAAAGCCTGCATCTCTGATGGTATGGAGGTGCATTAATGTGTATGGAATGGGCAGCTTGCACATCTGGAAAGGCACCCATCACTGCTGATAGATATATCCAGGTTTTAGAGCAGCATATGCTCCCATCCAGACAATGCCTTTTTCAGGGAAGGCCTTTTATATTACAGCAGGACAATGCTACACCGCACACTGCATCTTTGACAACAGCATGGCTTCATAGTAGAACAGTCCAGGTACTTAACTGGCTTGCCTGCAGTCCAGACTTTTCACAAATTGAAAATATTTAGCAGAGGGGGCGTGGCCTGACACGGGACCAAGATAGACGCTTAGATCCTCCCCTCCGACACCTGGGCTCTCTTCTTTTAGCTATTTGCAGAGTTTCCGTCACCTGAAACATGAGGAAAACTGGGAAGAGCACTCCGGCGACCAAAGCTCCTCGAGATTCGGGCACTCAACTTGGCCGCAACCTCCCCCGGAGATGTTCCGCTCCCAACCACCGGAGCGCCACGTGAAGCATACGGGGCCATCACCCTCGGCTGTGAATTCCCCCGGCAGCAGCCCCGATAGAGAGCAACAAGAGGACCCTTATCAACAGCGCCCTGACCTGCTCACTCTCATGGGTCAAATGCCTTGGATGTCAGATCTCAATTCGATAGCTTGACATCAAATCCAGACTATCGGCAGCAACATTGGAGCTAAAAGCAGATATTCACTCCCTAGCGGGCCACATTCAAACAGTTGAAGATGACTCTTCCCGCCATTCCTCTGCTATCCGGCTCCTCCAGCGGACGACCTCCTTCACAATACCTGCTTAATGGAGATGCACCGGCACCTGGAAGACCTCGGCAACAGAGGCCGCTGACACAGCATAAGAGTGAGAGGCATTCCCGAGGCCATTGATGCGACACAGTTAGAGCTTACTTTGATGCACATCTTCAATTACCTACTCGATCGTCTGCCAGAATCCACGGTTCCCATGGAGCGCTTCCACCGTGCTCTGCGGCCCAAGGGAGGCAACACTGATCCACCATATAATACTATTCCTCCATCTGCCACCTCTTGTACTCAGAGAGAGAAAAAATGCTTCCCATATTGTAGTTTGTCAGAATACATTTATTTCTGGACGGATATATGCAAGCATTACAATCATAGAGATAGGAACTCTAGTGGACACAATCCATGTGCAATTGCCTTATTTTAAGTGTTAATGCATTTTAATCTTTTTAAATAAATTTATTCTGACATACTACACTATGGGAAGCATTTTTTCTCTCTCTGAGTACAAGGGAAGGTTGAAGATGGAGGAATAGTATTATACGGTTGTGGAAAGATAAGCCAGAGTTGGGAGGAGTATACCCCAATTTATTGTCGGATCAAAAAACGAAGGAGAGGATTTGGTTCTATATATATCAACAAAGCGCTAATTGTTCATCTGAAATATGGTGAGCAATGGGAGTCGGTGAGTGCGGCCAGATCTTATCGGTGGATAAGACACGGTGGAGACTGGAGAGCACTGATTCCCTAATTGTTTATGCATTCACGGATGTGGTGTGGATTATAAAAGTTGGAAGATATATCTTCACACATTTTAAGGACTCAATTGTATTAAGAAGTAATGGACTTCACATATGGATATGTAGATTAAGTGGGCATTGTATATCACTTGTGAGATTGTATATGTACATATTCTATGAGATGTACTAGCACAAGCATATGTTTTTGCTATTCACATTTTTTCAATGTTTTTATGGCTTGTAGTGTCTAGACCATTAGACCAAGAGTTTTTTCTGAAGTATTATCAGCACAGGCTTTGTGCAACACAGGTGTTGTGGATTACACATAATTGTTTTATCATCTTTTTGACATTCACAATTTATAAAAAAAAAAAAATCACATTTAAGTATATATCTTTTGAGTTTGTGAAGCGCAGTGCTATTTTCTTTTTTTTTTTCCTACTTTGGGTGTACTCACCTTCGACAGAGTGGCCTGGGATTACCTATTTGCTTCTCTACAACACTTGGGTTTTGGCTCACACATGCTAGATCGCATAGCCCTGCTATATCACAATCTGATAGCCAAGATCTGAGTGAACGGCTCTCTGTCAGATGCCTTCCCCATCTGCAATGGTACAAGACAGGGATGCCCGCTGTCTCCCCTGTGCTGGCACTGGAGCCCTTTCTTAGAAAAATTAGAGCTGATCCTAATATTCATGGCTTTCCTACACCTGGCAAGGAATCCAAGGTGGCCGCCTTCGCAGATTACCTACTTTTCTTCCTGACCCAACCGAGAATCTCCCTCCCTAATCTTCTTTGGGCATTCCAAGAATTTGCGTTGTTCCTTGGCACTCAATATTTCCCTCCGAGATGAGATAGTCCACTTCTGTCAATCCTATTTTCCTTTTAGCTGGGCGGAAACGGCCATTACATATCTAGGTATTAAACTCCCTACTAATTTGCAAAACCTATACTCCCTCAATTATGTTTCCCACCTTTTTCTCTTCAGTGAATATGATGTTTGGATCCTTTCTTTGGAATAACAGCTCCCCATGGATAAGCACCCAAAACCTTTCCCACCCCAAACACTCAGGGGGTATTGGCCTTCCCCACGTACAACGATACTACTGGGCTTGTCACCTATCCCGTATTATAGATTGGTCAGTTCATGCCTCCTGCAAAGACTAGGTTCATATTGAACAGCTCGTCAGACATCCCCATCAGCTCTTGGCCCTGGTTACAACGCCCCCATCTCCCAGCCCAGGTGTTAACTCACCCAACGACAAGTGTCTCCTTGCACATCTGTGCTACTGTAAGCAACAGAACGGCCCTCTCCTCTGTTCAGGGTCCTCTTACACCAGTCCGTATGAATCC
>NW_017308213.1:208118-225306 GCF_000935625.1 Nanorana parkeri | reverse complement strand
CCCCCCGGTCTTCATTTATCCTTTTTGCGTCGTTGGTCCCCCGACGCCTCCCCGACTGCTCACATATTCTTTGACTGACGGGGTGAATTCCGAACTCACGCAGTCTTGAATGCCATGCGCCCCACTACTCCCATACCATTATGGACATACCTATAACTTCGCCCTTTCCTCAACTCCCGTACAAACAGAGGCTCATTTTCTCGCTCTTTAACTCCATTTGAGAAGCTATGCACTTCCTCCCAGAGGGTAACGCATGCAATATCATTAATTTATTCCCTTTTGAACGATTCCTCTACCCTTCCACCGGCACCTTTCACAAGGGCGTAAGAATGCGATTTGTCCACTACCTTCTCAACACATGACTGTGAACGCATGGATTCTTTGTTGCTGGGTGGCTCATTAAACGTTCAAATTCAGGAGACTAACTACAAACTTTGTTCGTGCTGGTACTAGACCCCAGTCCTACTTCATCGTATCTATCCAGATGCCCCTGATATGTGTTGGACGATGCAACCAGAAGGTGGGCACACTCCTCCATATCTGGTGGTCATGCCATTGATTTCACCTTTTTGGACAGATGTTCATGCCCTACTTAGAACCATAACTGATGTTTTGTTAGAATTCTCTCCAGCCTGCCTCTTATTATATCATTTTGAAGAAGCTAACCACATCTCCAAAAAATCCCTCCCAATCCATCTGCTGAACGCAGTGAAAACCGTGATTCCTAGACATTGGAAATCACCAAACCCGACAGTGTGTGAGTGGCTCTCTCGTGTGGATGCAGTGTCGACCATGGAGGAACTTATCTTTTCCAGTAGGGATGACATGTCCAGATACCTAAAAACCTGGACGGTGTGGCATCTATTCAAGGACTCAGATGTGTATGACGCTCTTCAGCTGTGATTGTTTACTTCTCTTCCCTCTTCTGTTCTCTCACCCCCTTTTTCTCTCTTACTGGGGAGTCCAGATGGGACCCTCTCCCCCCCTCTTGCCTTTTCAACTTATGCATCCCTCACCCCCCTCTCTCTCCCTCTCTTCTCCTTTCTACTGCTTACTACTTCTTCCTTCCCTGTACTTTGTCCCTCTCCCATTCTTTCCCTTTTCGTTCTTTTTCCATTTTTCCATCTCTTTACTCTGGGTAGGCTGCCTTTGCCAATAGCGCTTTTTTTTGGATAAAGTCTTTACGACGAAACGCGTAAAAGGAGTGTGCTGTTTCCCCGCTGCCACCCTGGAGAGAGGTTATATATAAGTTGCTTATGTTGTTGTACCTATGGAAGTCTGTAAGTACAATCATTTTTAACTACTTGGCAAATAAAGCAATTTGCATCTGCACTTAGACCCTGTCTTCTCTCCTTTGGTCGGTCCCCCCCTCGGTTTTCTGGCTGATCCCTCCGGAGTGCTCTCCAGCCTTGGAGGTTGTCTAATTATCGCCGATGAGAGGAAGTATAGCTTGACGGCAGGAGAGGACAGAGAAACTTACAGAGAAGTCGGTCCCCCCCTCGGCTTTCTGGCTGATCCCTCCGGAGTGCTCTCCAACCTTGGAGGTCGTCTAACTATCGCCGACGAGAGGAAGGGTAGCCTGACGGCAGGAGAGGACAGAGACAATAACAGAGAAGGTTTTCTCCTTTTTTCTAATTTGCGGACGTATCAATAGAATTATTAACAAAAGACATTGGATTTTTAATACCATTTGGTAGAAATTTTACTATTGGTGTTACAACCCTCGTGTACACACTTTTACATTTTTTCTATATATATATTTTTTCACCTGTATTTATTCACCTTATACCAGTAGATGTGGTTTTATTTCAAAACTTGCTAGATTTTTTAAATTACTGTTTTCTAGCCCAATGTTGTTGATTGTTAGAGTGACCCATCTTTACAATTAATTTATTATTCACAACTGTACTTTCCCTTTATGGCACATATATGACTAATTTAATTACATATTTGGTTCACAACTAACTATCTAGTATTCATATTTGTATTTATATGACACGTATATTTATTAATATATATGCACATACGCACTTTTGGATTGCATATAGTTGCAAGTAGGAGTCGACCACTTGTACTGCTTTCAGTTTGTGGTATCACAAGCATCACATAATTTAAGGATTAAACATAGCACGCATCACAAAACCAAGCGCAGCACACCGGTTTATAATTATTGTGCACCGTTCTGTTTAATGGTTGGATGCAAAGCCATCCTAAACAACATAGCCTCCTTCACCCATGCCCCAATTTTCTTTATTGTATTGTTTTGGACCTCTTATGGATGTTCATAAGCATTTGTCAAATGTCTGTGTATTTGCTTTTATTAATTCTTAAACAATAAAAACTTACTTGTAAAAAGAAAATATTTGGCATGTCTTGAAACGAAAATTATGACAAAGAAGACCCAGGATTGTTGAGCAGTTGGAATCCTATATCAGGCAAGAATGGGCCAACATTCCTCTCTTAAAACTCCAGCAACTGGTCCCTTCAGTTCCCAGATATTTACAGTGTTGTTAAAAGAAGAGGGGATGCCACACCGTGGTAAACATGGCCCTATCACACATTTTTTTAGATGTGTTGCTGCCATCAATTTCAAAATTACCTTATTTTTTTCTTAAAATGGTAAATTTTCTCAGTTTAAACATTTTCTGTTTTCTATTGTGAATAAAATATGGGTTTATGAGATTTGCAAATCATTGCATTCTCTTTTTATTAAGATTTTACACAGTGTCCCAACTTTTTTGGAATTGTGAGCAACAAGAAAATTCTAAACACTACTAAAAACTTTAAATGCATCTTCACAAATGCTAGAAGTCTTAGTATGATTTTGTGGCACTATCAGAAACGTGGCTGGACGGCTTACATGACTGGGCTGCAAATATCAGGGGATATTCATCATTTTGAAGGGATAGGAAGAAGGAAGAAGAGGGGGGAGGACTATGCCTGTATGCCAGGAATCTGAAAGTGAATGTGCGTTACAACATAGCTTCTGAGTGGGACAGTGCTGAATTTTTATGGTTGGAGATGAAAATATAGGAATATGCTACAGGCCCCCCAAGCATAAGGGAAGAGGAGGAGATTCAACTATTCTCACATATAGAAATAGCGGGTGACAAGGCAATGTCATAGTTAGAGGGAATTTCAACTATCCTGATATTGATTGGGCAAATGAAACCGCACACTCAAGTAAGGCCCGTCACTTCTTCAACATACTTCAAGATAATTTTATGGGATAGATGGTGGAAACTCCAACTAGAAAAAATGCTCTGTTGGATTTATTAATTACAAACAAAACACAGAGCTAATTACAGATGTGGAAATTGGGGATAATCTGGGGAACAGTGATCATAGAATGATAACATACACAGTGAATTCCAGGAAACCTAGACAAGTTGTTTACGACAAGAACACATGATTTTATGGAAGCCAGCTTTAATAAGCTTAGATGCCTGCTACTAATTGGGGCCACATTTTCCTGAATGAACAGTGAGGACAAGTGGGAATATTTCAAGAAAATTTTAAATAACATTTGCCAATGCATTCCATTTACTAATAAATTAAAAGCAGGAAAAGTTAAACCAGGGTGGTTCACTAGCAAAGTCCAGCAATGTATAAAAGAGAAGGAAACAGGAAAAAAAAGAGAAGGAAATGGCCTTCGAAAAATATAAGACACAGGGGTCACCATTGGCGTTCAAATACTACAAGGAATGCAACAACAGATGCAAAAGAGCAGTCAGGGCAGCAAAAATAAAGTACGTAGAACACATAGCAACAGAAAGCAAAAAAACCTAGAAATTCTTGAAATATATAAATAGGAAAAGGGTAAGGACAAAACATGTAGGCCCTATAAAATACAAAAAGGGGAAGTTGGATACCAGTGACGAAAGCTGATGTGTTAACCCATTAGTGACACAGCTTCAGAAATGTTTTTCGCTTCTGGGGACCGGAGCAATGTTACCATTTTTGCTTTGTGTTTGTTTCACCATAATTTCCTTCTTCATTCATTAAAGATTATATACCATTTTTTAAAGGACAGAATGGGATTTAAGTTGATGTGACATATGCGTATAGAAATATTTTTTTTTACAGTTTTGGCAATAATAATGTGTAGCTAACAGAAAGTAATTCATAATAAATTCTTATATTTGTCCTGATTTATAGGGTATATTATATGTCTGAGATTTCAGTTTATTTTGGGAGTTATAGGTCACAAAATACACTGAAGTACAATTTTAGTGTGGAACAATTTTAGAATGTGGTATGTTTGTCTCCTAGCTTCTCCTTGGCACTATATTTTCTCATAGTTTGTTCATTAAACGTATATATTTTTTAAACCTTTTTAAAAACGTTTTTCTTTTTTTAAAAAAAAGCTTTACTTTTCTATTTTTATTTATTTTTTTGAACTAAAGGGAGCACTAAGGGGTTTTTTTTTCATTTACAGGGGCTTTGATATTAAGTATTTCTAAGTAGAGAACAGTATTCTGTATAGAAATACTTTGTGTAGGAATACTTTGTGTCAACGCAAAAAATCTTTCATCCACACAGATTACGCCCATTTGTGGCTATTGCTATAGCCGCGACCGTGCAGAATCCATAAAAAAAAATCAAATACAATTGATACTAGCCGTGAAACAATGTGAAAAGAATAACCATAGAAAAAATGCATGTGTATAACATGTACCTCAGTGCAAATAATATGTTGCTACAAAAATGCCCATACAGTAATTAAGAATTAGATACAATAAATACTAGCGGTGAAACAATGTGATACAATGTGGAAAGAATAACAGCAGAAAAAAAAATCTTATGGAATGCACCTCATCTTTAGCGGAGACCCACCAGGGTCTGTATGCGCTGTTCCTCTGATTAAAACCAGGTAGTTGTTTGTAAATATTGCATAATCTAATATGGCTGCCAACACATGTGACAACAGAGCACATCATAACCTTACACAGCAATTTGTACATCTGTAGCTTTTAGCGGTTGTGGAGAAGCAGGATTCTGAATACTTCACAAAATTAATGCAAAAACCAAGACGGCTGGTACATCATGTGACCTATGACCTTTATATTGCAATAAGCTCTGCAGAGCATAGGGCTCTACCCTCGTGCAGTTTCATGAGTTTTTGAATAACATTGCACTTATTTCCAGCATTTGAAAAAAACGGTGGAATATTATTATTATTATTAATCTAATATTAACAAAAAAAATAGGTGTCTAGCACCTTCGTTGCTTGGCCACCTAAAAAGACACACTACAAAAAGACCAAAAACAAAATGCAAAGGTAAGAGAAAGTAGAAGACAGAAGGGCGTATCCCGAGAGAGGCCACATTGGTGAAAACAGCAAATTAAAGGTTAAATAAGGAATGGTCAAACCCAGGCGAGCAAAGATATTTCACCCAAGAAGACCATATTTTCAAAAACTTTGAGTGACTATCATTAAGCACAGCGGTGAACTTTTCATTAACCATTGTAACAGTGATCTGTTGTTTAACTGCCCAAAAGCCTAATGCATGGCGTCATATACTACTAACACTTTGTAAGAGTTCTCCAATGCTATCACATTAACCCCTTAAGGACAAAGGCCTTTTTAAATTTTTTGTTTACATGTTATAATCCACATTGTAGGCCAGAACATTACTTAAAACCCCCAAACATTATATATTTTCTGAAAGCCAAGAACCTATAGAATAAAATGGTGGAGGTTGAACATTTTTATGTTGCATGACATTAGCGCAAATTATTACTATCAAACCCAAACATTTTGTGAAAAAATGTACTTAAATTTAGTACCCCAAACCACTATATAAAACCATTTTTTCAAAATAAAAGATGGTTACAACGAGTAAATAGATACCAAACATGCCCAGGTTAAAAATTGTGTGTGTCCGTGAAACTGCAACAGAATTCAGTCCATAAACGATACTTTAAAAGCCCCTACAGGTCATCAGTTTAGAGATACGCATAAGTATTGGCCCTAGAATTATTGCTGTCACTCTGGCATGTGCGGCAATACCCAACATGTGTAGCACAATCGTCGTTTTCGTACGTAGGCGCACCGGACGCGTGTTTCTGTGAGGACGCACGTGCTTGTGGGGGTAGGGGACTTAAACCATTTTTTTATTTTTTTAAAGATTAGAAGTTGATTAAACAAATTTTCATAGTACATAAACAAAACATCACAAAATATATAGAATCTGTACAAGTTTCCCAAGGCAGCATAAGATAAAGATCGCATTGGATAAAGATGGGAAACAGAGGCACTCAGACACGTTCTGTAGATAGGCCAGTGTGGCAGGGCCGTTGATAATTTTTTTTCCCTGGGGGGGGGGTTCAGCTTCCTATAAGATTTTATGTAGCAGACACACAAAGGTTTGAAAAAAATATACCGGCAATATCATTCCTAAACCAATCCTTTACCCCGAGCAATACCGATTTTGCTGTTTGACACCATATGGATAAAAACCATGTGGTACCACTTATAATTGGTACCAATTCACACAAACAGCTTAGTATATACTTTATTGGGATTTTGTTTTTTACCAAAAACATTTAGCAGAATACATTTTGGCCTAACTTTAGGAAGAAATTTGATTTTATTTGATATTTTGTATAACAAAAAGTTGAAAATATTTTTTCCCCACAATTTTTGGTCTTTTTTTTAATTTAATTTTTTAATGACTTTAAAAAGTCATTAAAAAATTAAATTAAAAAAATCAGCGGCAATCAAATAGCACCAAAAGAAAGCTCTATTTGTGTAAAAAATTAGGCGCCCGGGGGAAAGTCTTTTATTAGCGCTCCCCCAAATCTATCCATAGTTCAATGCTCTAGAGTCATTCTAGACAAACTGTTCCCTTGCCTATGTTTTCCCTTCTTGATCCACTTTCAAATCACCTCATTATCCATTGCTGCTTTGGTAATTTAGGCGCCACTACTGGGCTTGCTTCAATTTTAAAGGCATTGCCCCTTCTAATCTGTCATGGATGAGAGACTTGAGTGATTTCAAGCCTACACCTACATGGTGGTTCAGGAGGGGTGCTGCCGCACCAAAAGAAGGGAGCACAGAAGTGGTTCTAAATCCACTGACCCACCATGGAGGCCCACCACATAGCAATGCATTATACAGCAATGCAGAATACCACCAGCTATAGAGGACTACAAATCCCAGCAATACATTATACAGCAATGCAGAATACCACCAGCTATAGAGGACTATAAATCTCAGGAATACATTATACATCAATGCAGAATAATATGAAGCTGCGTACTCTGTGTTGCTCCAGGGTGGTGGCCTGATGTCTCCATGGTCTCAGAAGGGCTTTGTGGAGTCTCAGGTGGGCTGTGCGGGAGTCTCAGGTGGGCTGTGCGGGAGTCTGGAGTCTCAGGTGGGCAGTGCAGAGTCTCAGGTGGGCAGTGCGGAGTCTCAGGTGGGCAGCGCGGAATTATTATTAATAATGTTTTCATTTTATTTATTTTTTTCCTCAGACGGGCGCTCGGGAGCACATTCCCCCCTTCTGCCCCCTCTCACAACACCACTGCCAGGACCCTCTGGGGGGGATTTGAACCCCCCTAGCCCCCCCCTTATCTACGCCCCTGTAGTGTGGAGCAGGCTTACGTTAAGTTCAAGCTCTGCCTGAGGTGGACAAGCAAATCATAGGTCATTATCATCATCATATCAAAACGACCATGACCAATTGTTAAGTCACGAGAAGCCTTCATAAGTGCACCAAGATAAGAGTTCTAGCAATGATGGTAATGCCTGGGGCTAACGGTAATACAATAAGTGTAATAAAAACGAGTGATGAAAAGGAGGGGAAGGAAAAAAGAAAAAATGGAGAGAGAAGAAAAACCAGAAGCACGATCAGAAAGGAAGTTATAGGTAGATGAGGGCATGTCTGGGAGTCGAAAAGTCACAGGCTAGGCCCAGGAAGTATAGTCATGGGGTCTAGAGAGGCGATGGATGGGGCAGGTGGTGTTAGTCTGTACATGGGTCTAGGTGTAAGATCCAGGACACACAGATAGAAAGGAATTGAGGAGATCGGCCATAAAGTTGGGCAGTCATTTCTTCCATATGCATTATTTTGTTGATGGAATAATGTTGGTATTCCGATGTCTGGGGATGAGGACCTTGGCAGCAATGAGGGGTATCGCAATAGGTCGTGTTTTATGGATTTGAAAGATCCTGGGAGAATGGAGAGGAGGGCGGCTTGGGGAGTACGAGGAGGATTACAGGCCGTTACCCTCTGATATGTGTCAAACACTGTGCTCCAAAAGGGCTGCAGTTTGGCACAGTCCCACCAGATATGCAGCATAGTTCCCACTTCTGAATGGCAGCGCCAGCAAATATCAGAGATATCAGGAGAGACTTTGTGTAAAAGAGACATACACCTATGCGTAATTTGTAGCTACACTCTAGAGCTGAGCTGGGCATGTAGAGTTTGTGGGCCAGAGAGATAGCTTTAAGTTTGTCTCGATCAGAGAAGGAACAGCCAAGTTCTCTTTCGCATGTCTGCATAAAGGGTGGGAGGGTGTCATCTTTGAGTGACAGAATCAGTTTGTACAATGTAGAGATCACATTGAGGGGGCCAGAGGGCTGTCGACATATGGATTCAAAAGCCGTAAGGGCTCTATATGGGTCAGATTGTTTGCAAATTGAGAGGTAGAAGTCCCTAAGTTTAAAATAGAGTAGCCAACTATCAGGCTGTCGTTCACCGGTCGCAGTCAGGGACGTCATAGGTTTTAGTCCTGTAGAAGTAAGGACTGAAGATAGAAAGGAAAGAGTGCCTGTGGACCATTGGAGAAAGGAGGGCCTAGAGCACCCCGGAGGAAAGTTAGGATTGTGTAAAATAGGGGTCATAGGTGACATATGATGATGTGTGCCAATATCTTACTAACCTGTCCCGCACGGCAACGAGGGGAGGCATCGTGAACGGTAGGGGGAGTTGCCAATGTCTAGAAGAAGGGGTAATCCAACATAGGGAGGAGATCAGCACCATCAGTAGTGAACGCTCCAGTTGGACCCAGTCCTTATGAGGGGAATTATAAATGGCATCCAAAATTCTCGTTAAATGAGAGGCCATATAATACTATTCAATATGTGGTAAGCCAACACCTCCACTCCGTTTGGGACGAGTCAGTATGTCATATCTAATGCGTGGCCTCCTGCCCCTCCAAATGTAGTGGAGCAAACCTAGCTTATGTTAAGCGGAAGAAGGATCTAGGCAAAGCTATGGGGACGGTCTGGAACAAATAAAGTAGTCTCGGCAGAAAGTCCATTTTGTACAAAGCCATACGGCCAAACCAGGAGTGGGATTTCGTAAGCCAGAATTTGAGTTTTTGGGAGATAGAAGGCAGCAGCGGTTTATAGTTTAAATCATAGATGAGTTCAAGGGCAAGAGAACATCCAGGTATTTAAGGGCCTGTGTCTGCCATATGAAGATGAATGTATCCGGGTAACCTCCCGCTGCTCCAAAGTAACATTCAAAGCTTCGGTCTTGTGTGCATTCACTTTAAAGTTACTCAGCGAGCCAAAAGTGTGGAATTCCTGTAATAGTGTGGGAAAAGCTTTGCCAGGGTTGGAGACATACACCAGCAGGTCGTCCGCAAACAGACCTAGTTTGAATTCATGGGAGCCCAGGCTCAATCCTCGAATAAGATTGCTATTGCCGGGTGTTCCATTGCGAGTATGTAGAGATATGGAGAGAGCGGTCATCCCTGACGTGTACCATTATGAACTTGGATAAAGTCAAAGAGGATGCCATTAACCCTAATCCAGAGAGAGGGTTTATCATAGAAGGCCACAAATTTAGAGAGTAGTGTTGGGGGAATGCCTATCTGGGCAAGGGTCTCGAAAAGGAAGGGCCAGCTTAGGCGGTCGAAGGCCTTCTCAGCATCAATGGATAGCAAACACAAGGGAATATTCTGCTTCTTCGCCCAGGACATAAGTGTTAAAGATTTTATAATGTTGTCTCTGGCTTCCCTATTGGGAACAAAGCCTACCTGGTCAAGATGAATCAAAGAGGAGATATAAGATTTGAGTCTATTAACTATAATTTTTACATGGATCTTTAGATCAACATTAATGAGAGAGATCAGTCTAACTAGCTCAGTTCAAGGGGTCTTTCTGTTCTTTCGGTATTACAGCGGTGTGAGCCTCCTGAGATTGGGAAGTGAAGGGACAGGAGTCAGAGACTGCCTTTAAAGTGGACAACAAAATAGGAGATAGGGAGTCACTGAGTTGAGTGTAGAAAAAGGACGTGTAGCCGTCGGGACCCGTGCTTTTTCCTCCAGACAGAGAGTTCATGGTCTCTGTGACTTTCAAATGTGTGATAGGGTCAGACAGAGAGGCTATAGCGGAGTCAGATAAGGTGGGCAAGCCAGTGGAGGATACATAAGTGCGTATATCCTCAGACAAACAACTAGAGGGGGAGAAGGTGGCCGCGGGTGTGATATTATATAAAGTGGAATAATAGTGGTGAAAAGCCTTAGCTATTTGTTCGGAGGTATGGGCACTGCCCTGTACAGGACAAGTGATTTTGGGAATAAAAGTAGAAGCTTGTCTACATCTGACAGACCTAGCCAATAGTCTTCCAAATTTGTCACCAAATTCGTGGAAGGTGTGGAGAGTGGCATCTCGATAGCGCGTATGGGCAAGAGACATAAGTTTAGAGCATTTATCTGACAGTTCTGGAGCATCACCTAATCCGGGTTAGATTTATGAACTCGTTCTAAATCATGAATGTCCGATACGAGAAAAGTAATTTGTTGTGAATTGCCTTTTTTGTGACGGGCCCGATGTTTAATCAAGATGGCTCTCAAGACACATTTCAATGTCTCCCACTGAAGTGGCCGAGAAGAGAGGTCCTGTGCATGAACAGATTGGAAGGAGCGTATATTGTTCTGAATATCAGAGATCACAATAGGATCACGCAGCAGGCTCTCATTCAACCTCCACGTGGGCAGTCGTTTAGAAGTGTCAGGTACAGATAGAGCAAAATAAAGCAGGAAGTGATCAGACCATAGTTTAGGACCGATATGAGATTTTGGCTCCTGCCAGGTAGGGAAAGAGAGGAAAAGAAATAAGCAATACGGCTGTTGGAATCGGGTTCTACTTTAAGGTCCATATGTATAGGCGAATGATCCGAATGCACCGTGGTGCCAATTGAGATAGAAGATACCCGCGCCAGGAGCACATGCGGAATCAGAAAGTAGTCGATCCGCGAATACGATTTATGGGGGGCAGAAAAGTAGGTATAAACTCGGTCAACTGGGTGACGAATGCGCCAAGGGTCCACCAGTTGGAGATCGAACATCGACTTCTTTATACATTTGCGTTGCGATTGGGAGATATGGGAGATGCCCCTGGAAGAGTCCAGGAGGGGGTCAAGGATCAGATTGAAGTCGCCCCCCACGACCCACAACCCCTCGGCAAAAGCTGTCAGTTTGGGCCAGAAGGACTCAAGGAACCCAACCTGTCCCGAGTTTGGGGCATATAGGGCAGCAATTGTTACCCGTTGACCCAGGATGTCTCCCTTGACCAACAAGTATCTACCTAATGGATCTGCATAGTGGGTGGCATAGGACCAGGAAAGGGATCGGGCCAGGACAACGCTAACCCCCTTGGACTTAGACTCTGGAGACATTGCATGGTACGCTACCGGGAACCTGCGATTAGTCAGTTTCGGGACACTGTCTGTTCTGAAATGGGTTTCAAGTAAAAATACAATATTGGAGCGTGAGCGCCATAGCTCTCCCAACAGACTGGTACGTTTCTCTGGGATGTTCAGTCCCCTGGCATTCAGGGAAGTGATCCGGATCTCCGGCATGGGTGGGTCCTAGTAGGGTCTCTCTAGAGAGCACAGCACTCTCCGCAGTGCTCAACAGGCCCTTCAGAGGAATATCCTCTACTGGTTCCGTCACGGTGGGCAGGTGCTGCGCCCGGCAGACTGAAGGGGGAGTAGGGAAGACAGGGAGGCACTGCCCTCAGACCAGAAGGAAGACAGAAAGAGGAAAAAGTATTCAGATCAGAAAAGCAGGACACAGAGAAGAAAGAGAAAGGCAGTAACGTTAACCAAGGCGAGGAACTTCCTGGCCCGGGCCAAAGTGGTTGTGAATTTTAGAAAACAAACAGACAAACACAAAGTAGGCGCTCCTAGGTAAACCCTTTCCGTACAGGGAGGAGGTGCCTAAAACGGGGGAAACGGTTAGCAACAACAGCAAGAGAGACTGCAGGTGGGTGGGGACAGAGCAGGAATACCAATAGTAACTGACCAACCCTGTCCAGACTCCCCTGCGCCCCACAATCAAAACAGGTATCACGAGACATATATGGGACAGAGACAACTGAGCTCGTCCCCGGTAATTTGCCTGGGAGGCTAGAGGGGTCCCCCCCGTCGCCCTCACCAAGGGCATAGGGAGAAGACCCACTCCGCCTCCCAGATCAATATAAACAGCAAAAACAAAATATAAAATAACAGTACACATTATAGCCTATACGGACTCCCCCTAGGGACACCAACGTCCACCCACTACTAAGGTCTCACTCTGCTCCCAGCCTGGCCTTCCTCCAGTTCCACCATGTCCATCAGAGTCACCTCCAGCAGGCTGCCCAGTCAAGATTCCAGTCAGCAATGAACAGGGGGCCCTCCGGACTCCATGGGTCCCTTCCCCTTATCAAAGTGGCCACCGGGGGCCAGGAGAGGCCTTCCCCACCACCCTCCCACATCCCATTCAGACCCACCCCACACCCACATCAGCAGAAGGCCACGTGTCACCCATAGGCAGCATATACCCCTCCGCAGCTCCTCCAGGGGGATTCTTCAACATCACCGGGCATCAGGTGGTTCGGTAGACCGGGCCAAGTCCACGGTGGGGATCCCTGCCGACATCTGCGCCATATGCAGAGGTGTGACAAAAGTACAACGCCGGGCATCTGGTCATCGGGGCAGGGGACCTCTGCAGGCCAACATGCAAAAAGAGTTATACAATTCCACAGGGGATCCAATAGGCATTAGAAAAATGGGTCTCAAATGGGATTCCGGGGCTCCTGGGCCCTCTTGGGAGAGTGGCCGGTGCGGAGGTCTCGACCGATTCCGCCGGCGTCGCTGGTCCCTCGGCCGTGCAGGAAGGGTGGACCCAGAACCTCCGGGACCAGAAACCTCCAGCCAATCGGGAAGCTGTAGATCCTCTCGGTCCAGGAACGATCTCAGGTCTGCCACTTGGTCAGGGTGAACGAGGTGGAAGGAGCGATCCCCACGACCAATATGCAGCGAAAAGGGGAATCCCCAGCGGTACGCGATCCCAGCTGCTCTCAGATGGTCAGTCAGTGGCTTCAAGGTCCGTCTTCGTTGCAGCGTTTGCGGGCACACATCCGGCAGCACCTGAATATTGCACCATCAAAGTCCACCGCTCCTTTTCTCCAGGCTTGGCGGAGAATCTTCTCCTTTATATTGAAAAAAATTGACCCTGCAGAGTACATCGCGGTGTCGGTTAGCGTCAGGTGCCCTAGCACCTAGAGTTCTATGAACCCGGTCCAGTTCGATGTGTGCTGTAGGTGGTTTATCCAGGAACCCATTCAAGATCGCCATCACTGCCGCCCGCAGGTCAGCACCGGCGGTCGCTTCGGGGATACCCCGCAACCGCAAGTTGTTGCGGAGGTTGCGGTCTTCAGAGTCCTCCAGCCGGAGCTGGAGCTGTATCAGGCGTGCCTACTGTGTTAGCAAGGTGCGTTCTACCTGTTGAAGGCGTTCGCCTGTGCGCCTATCCCCTTCCTCCAGCGAGTCCAGTCTGGCTGCCTGGTTTGACAGATCTTCTCGGACCCCCTCCAGGTCCACTTTAAAGGAGGCCGCTACGTCCATCATCATGGCCCTCATATCATCTCTCGTGGGGAGAGCTGCCAAGAGAGCCCGGAGGTTTGCCGGGATCGTCATATGGGGCTGAGAGGCCGCACGTGGACCAGCAGAGGCAGATGGGCACTTTCCCTCTTGCCCGAGGACCGGCGGGCCGTCCCGCGAGGCCGTCGAGTCACGGCTCCTCTCCCTCATCAGCCACAGTGGTGAGTCGGCGGCGTGGGCCGCGGCCCTCAGATCCGGGGATTGTAGTAGCTGAGGGGACATGTGCAGGGCATCCATAGAGAGGGGGGATGCCGGCCGCAAACTGTAGGAGGTAGATGGTGAGGCCTCCCCTTGTGCAGGGTCAGATGAGCTGTGTGGGGGAGACGCCAGGTCTGAATTCCACTCCCTGGGCACCCGAGGCGGTGATGCGGTGGCCGGGACAGCTGTACGCGAGGTCGGTGATTGCAGCTGCGGGGACACGTATTGGGCCGCGCCGGCGGCACTTACCGGATTCGTCTCGGACGGCGTGAGGAAAGCCTCAATGCGGGCTTGTTTCGGGGCGCGGGATATGCCCGTTTTCCTTTTCTTCCTCGACATGGGGCAGGTATGCTGATCTACTGAATCTGTCCCCCTTCACAATGCAGAGCTTTACTTAGGCACGTCTGTCCGCTGCCATTGCCAGGCCATGCCCCCCTGTAAGTGTTGTTTACAGGTGAGTAAAAGGTATAATCCTTCATGGTAGGGGGAGGTCAACTAGCTGCAATTGATGTAAAAGGGATTTAATCAAGTTGATGGCTGAGAAGGAGACATGCTTTATGAGATGAGGAATCCAGAGTTGGGTCAAAAGCGCAATTAAATTCTCCCCCCCGCTATCCAAAAACCTGCTGTAAAGGATTCCAATTTATATAAAATAGGGAGGAGAGTTTGTACTTGTGATGAGTTTGGCAGGTATATATTAGCTAGAGTGAACATCTTGCCATAGAGTGAGCATTTGAGGACCATATTCATCTTCCAAAGTGTCCGTGACCTCTACTGGAAGAGAATTATGGAAGCCTATGGCCACTCCTCTAGCTTTACGGTCAGGATTGTTGCCGATAATACATTAGTGGGAATATGAGGGACTGTGTCAGATTTAAAACGGGTTCCATGAAGGAAAAAGGACCTGAGAATTTTGTTTATTGAGGTGGTATAATATTTGGGACCTTTTGGGTTGGGCTATTAAATCCCTCAGAGAACAGAAAGTTAGGGAGCCCATGACATAGTTAGGAAAGGGCAAGAGCAAAAAGTTAGGTAGGACTGTACTCTCCCAGGCATGCTCCAAGAAAAGAGTGTAGGAGGTAAGACAGATAGAAAGAAAAAAGACAAAGAAAAAAGATAGATAGGAGAGCCGACAGCATATAAGGAGAGTGGAGTAAAAGTAAAGTAAAAAAAAACAGCGAACAGTAGAATTGCGCATCAACTAATATAAGAGAAGAATCATTAAGTGCGTGCACCGCGAGCCCCAAAACCAGGGGGTAGCCACAGTGTGCTTTACCTATGGGGGAAATCACAATTGGGTGTCCCTGTCGACCCGAGCTATGTCGGATCACAGAGATTGTGTGAATAGGTGAAAGGAACCGATACACTTTTAAGCAACAGGATATGCTAAGTAATACAGTATACCATAAATATATTAAAAATCAACAGCTGCAACAGCAGGAACAGCATAAACCGGACGTTCAATAACGTCAGTCTTATTAAATAACAAGGGGAGGGAGGAAAAAACCCGTGTCCACGGGTTACGAGCCAGCGAGCCGCTGCGGAACCCAGCAGGGGACATCAGGCATGCAGCATCTGTGAGGACTGAGATGTGCAGAGGCAGCACACAGGCCACAGAACAAACTGGTGGCAGGAGCGCCAGGCATCACCCAGTAAGGCAGCTTGAAAGAAACAGGATATTGAGGTGGATGGTCTGTAGCAATGCTCATCCAGTCGTTTAGACAATCCAAGAAGGAGTATGTAAGCACCAGCAGGCAGATCAAGTGGAGGAAGAGGGAGGCATAGATCTTCGATCTCTGCAGGGCTTCAGAGGGACCACTACCCACTCTTGGGTGGATGGGATGAATGGTTGCATATGTAGATCCGGGTCCGGCCATTCACACAACGCGGGCATGGGAATTCCCATGGCTGCAGTAAAGGTTTCCAAATCCGAAGGAGAGCAGACGGTATGAAAACGCCCATTGTGTTTAGCCGAGAGTCTAAAAGGATATCCCCAACGATAGGATATGTTGGCTTCCTGCAGGGCTCTGGTCAAGGGGCATAGGGCCCTATGCTTGCCAAGGGTACGTCTGGAGAGACCCAGAATCAGGGATATCTGAGCATCATCAAAGTCCAGAGATCCAATAGACTGAGCTTTAGGTAAGATTTCAGGCCAAAAAGTGTACTCTGCAGAGTACGTCACGGGGTTGTGCGTTGTTAGGCCTGTGAAATCCTGGGGAAGAATGAACCAGGTGTTCCATCACCGGCTTATGCAGAATATTGTTGAAGGGGGCGTGGCCGAGACATGGCCGGGATCTGTGAGGACGTGCAGCGTGTGAGCTCTGTGCCTCAGGGACCGATATCACAGTCTTGTGTAGTAATACAGTGTATTTTTCTGGGCAATGTCGAAGAGGAAGAAGGGCAAGGGGACCCCGAAGTACTCTCCTAAGCCGGACCTTCGTGGATTCTTTAATAAACCCGCTTCTGAGCCGCAACCCAGGGATCCAAGATGGCACCCGCACGTGTCTCTCCGGCTCGCAGCAGCCTGGCAGAGTCCCGACCCCAGGTGGCTGATGATGGCATCTCCTCCGCAGATGAACGAACAAATAACTCACCGCTGCTCACCCCTCTGATACTGTGGCCGGACACCCCAGCACACTCCCACCTCTCTACCACTATGGACGCACACTCCCCTATCTCAGGACCGGAACTCAGGGGATGTTTGCGGCCCTCAGAGCTGACCTGGACACCATGGTGGAGCGCCTGGAGGGTTCTATGCGGGAGGAGCTGACGGCGGTTCGGCTGCAGGTAAAGGGGGTAGATGATAGAGTGACATCCCTAGAGTCTACCAGGGCCTCCTTTGACTCCCGCCTGCAAGCAGTAGAACTGATGCGAGCTACCCAACTGCAGGCCCTGACCACCCTCCGCCTTAACGTTGATGAAACCAAAGGAATAATGTTCGCATTAGGGGTATCCCCGAGGCCACCTCTGGAACTGATCCAGGTCCACAGTGATTGCGATCAGTGGTGTATTTAGGTTTGGGGCTGCCCTAGGCAAGACAAAACTCGGGCGCCCCCCCCCCCCCCCCCCTAAAATTTCCCCAAAGCCGGGGGCTCCGGGGG
>NW_017308213.1:204377-208061 GCF_000935625.1 Nanorana parkeri | reverse complement strand
GGCTGTGAAGGCTCTCTGGTGGGCTCTGCAGGGTCCCAGGCTGCCAAGCCCACCTGAGACCCTGCAGAGCCCACCATAGAGCCCGCCACAGATCCTGCAAAGCCCACCTGAGACCTTCACCAATCCTGCACAGCCCCCCTGAGACCCTGCAGTCTCAGGGGGCTGTGCAAGATCTGTGGTGGGCCCATAGATTTCGCAGAGCTCACCACCTCCGAGTCTCCAAGTGTGAGCATATTAATGCAGTCAATAAATTGCATGCAGGCTCACACTTGGAGACTCGTATACATCGAGTTAGGACCACACTTTGCAGAGGTGCCTTGGCGCAGCGGGTTGGCTTCTACATATTTTTGGCCAAAGGTTTGTGCAACTAAAACCTCTGATTTTAACGCATACTGTTGACAGGGCAATTTGTTTGGTTGCAGGTTAGCTGGCAGGTGAAGCTTCGGATTTTTTGTGTTTTGTATTGTTGTAAGCCTTCCCAATGTGCCCCCTGCCTAAAAGGCTGGTTAGAGATTCATGCAGGTACCATTTTTTCTGGGTTGTGCAGGATCTGTGGTGTAACAACCCCAGTCAGTGTACCCCTCACCTAAAATACAATTTGACACCCCCCCCCTCCCCTAAAATACAATTTGACACCCCTCCTCCTCAAATACAATTCAGAGCCCCCTCTCCTGCTTACCTTGTTGCAGGGAGGAGGCTGTGAGGTGGCATGTCGGTCCCGGTGATCGGTAGTCGATTGGTAGGGTAGGGACCTTCCTAATCGATCCTGCACAATCCTTTCGGCCAGCGTTCACTAAAAGAGCGCTGGCCTAAAGGATCCGGGTGCCGGCGCAGACTCGGCTACACGGTCTGCATCTGAAAGAGATGCAGACCGTGTAGCTGCTCCCGCAAGTCAGGTACGCGGTCCTTGACTGCGTACCTGACTTGTGAGCTGGCTGCCGGCCACAAAGTACCGGCTCACGGTACATTTGCCGCCCTGCCGGAATCTGCCGCCCAAGGCAAACACCTTGTTTGCCTCGTGGCAGATACGCCCCTGATTACGATATTAAACATGTTGTTGGACAGGGTACACAGAGTGTATGGCCCGGCTAATCCGAGAGACATCTCAGCCAGAGACGTGCTATGTCACATTCACTTTTTTACTTTGAAAGAGGAAGTTATGCGCCAGGCTTGGAATAAGAAAACCGTTGACTTTGATGGTACCTCCATCTCCTTTCTACCAGATCTCTCCAGCCATACGCTCTATATACGGAGGCAACTAAGACCAGTGCTTCGGTGTATACAGGAGGCCGGGGCAAAATACAGATGGGGCCACCCATTCCACTTGTTGGTCCGACAGGATGACCGCCATTTTGCCCTACATAGACCGGATCAACTGCCAATGTTGTTCTCTCTGTTGGGATGCGCACCTGTTCCGGTACAGAATTGGCTGACCCCACTCCCGGATCGGGTGGATCCCCCCGGCAGCCAGAGACAGAGGAGACAGAGATCCTGTAGACCTCGTGGTGACCGGAGTCGGGACCGGAATGGCCCTGCATCCAGGGAGGACTGAGCCCGCTCATCTGCGGGCTAGGTTCCCGCTTTGGGCGCTTATTAGACTGCCGCTGTGGACATCCGAATGGTGCCTGGGCTACTTCGAGGACTCCCAGATATGGGCTTGGCACCAGGCCTAGCGTGATATTCCATTATGCTTAATTAGCTGATTAGAGTGGGACACTTTGAGCCTAGAATATTGCACCTTTTCACAATATTCAAATTTTCTGAGATTGTGGATTTGGGGTTTTCATGAGCTGTAAGCCATAATCATCACAATTATGACAAATCACGGCTTGAACTATCTTGCTTTGCATGTAATGAGTCTATCTCATATATTAGTTTCACCTTTTAAGTTGCATTAGTGAAATAAATGAACTTTTGCATGATATTCTAATTATTCGAGTTTCACCTGTATATCCAGCAGTATCCAGGAAACAGGGTTTAAAATTCTATCCAGATGGTACAGAGTCCCAAAAACCTTGCATAAAATGTTCCCACAGTGCTCACAGCTCTGTTGGCGATTTCAGGAACAAGAAGGAACATTATTGCATATATTCTGGTCCTGCCCTTTGCTCAGGGATTTCTGGGATAAAGTGGCCGAGGCTTGCAACACACTGACAGGGGTTAGTTTGGCGTCTGACCCGGCTGAATACATCCTACACCTGGCTCCCATGCCCTTACGCCGCTATAGGAGATCTGTCTTAGTGCATTTACTCAGTGCGGCGAAATTGTGCATCCCCCTGTACTGTAAGCACACATCTGCACCACCGATCTCACTGTAGCTGACAACAGTCGGAGAGATCTACAGAATGGAGGATCTCCTGGCTTCTGCTATCCACAGAGTTACCCATTTCAATTGCACCTGGTTTTACTGGACGGAATTCACTACGTCCCAAGAATATACTGCCCTACTAGGGGACGTGTGAAGACCGACACATGGGTAACCCAAGGAGACAACTGACCTATCTGGGGTGGAGATGTGGAGATATAGGACCTCATCCATTTAATGTAAGCCTATAGATAGGAGCTAACAAAACATGTAGCAGAAACACATGGTGGAGTGACCAAGACCCGCTGGAGATTCGTGGAGAACCATCTGTAGGCCCCCTCCCTACTACCTTTTCGTCTTTTTTTTCCTTTTTTTTTCCCTCTCCCTTCTTCTCCCCCCTTCTCCTATATCTCGACCTCCTTCCACCTTACTCGCTCATTAATATGGATATGCTATATGTTTAATGTTAACTGATCATACACGGTCTAGCGAGAAAGGCTTATACCGACTAATGTTGAGCTGGAATGTGATTGACCTTTTTTTTTTTTTTTTAATTCTTTATAAACGGAGAGGTGAGATACAGAGAGTACAATCAAAATGGATGGGCCACAAGGCCGCGGAACAGTTCAAATCTAGAAACCTGACAGTAGTATTCATGCCAGTAAATAGCAAAGAAAACAAAAATAAAAACAAAATAACACAACACAGAGCAGTACAAAGAACGTGAAACACAGAACACATAAGGTTAGAAGGGGAAAAAATTCCCAGGTGTCGGTCAATTCCAGGTCATCCGGCCTGGATTACTCCTAGTCGTAGCAAAGCGGAATAAAAGGGTCCCTAATTGGGAGCTATCCCATCTCGTGCCTCAGCCCCGGCACTCATTCCGGAAGTCTGCTGAATCCCTGAACACGTACCACGCACTCCATGTAGCAACAAATTTGGCCTGCGTCCCATTCAGGGAGAAGGTCAGGTCCTCCATCAGCTTAATCTCCTCAACTCGTCTAGCCCACATCTCTGCCGATGGCTGTACGGCCTGCTTCCATAAGGCCGGAATGCAGGCCCTTGCTGCATTCAGCAGGTGGATCAGCAATGAGCCTCGGTATTGTTTATGTGAAAGGGGAGCCAAGTGGAGGAGATACACCGAGGGTGTGAACGGCAGCGAGAGGCCCGTGATTTTACCGATCAGTGTGGCGATATGGAGCCAGAAAGGTCTGACCTAATATGGGGCAGTGCAGGGTCCCGGTGTTCGAACACCGGGGCCCCGCACTGCCGACGGGCTTCACAGTGAGGGGGCGGGTCCTGTGACTCACCTCCCCTCTCGACCGCGTCCATAGTAACAGGAGGCGGGAGGGGAGGTGAGTCACAGGAGGCGTGTGTGT
>NW_017308213.1:174677-203460 GCF_000935625.1 Nanorana parkeri | reverse complement strand
CCCCCCCCCTCAGCGGGCCACGGTAAAACTATTAAACGTTGAACGGTCCGCGGCGATAAAAAGGTTGGGGAGCACTGCTCTATACCATCTGGTCAGAAGCTTATATCCTGCCTCCTGGTGCTTGTTCGACACCGATGACCTGAGGTGATTGACCTTTATGATGTTTATCCTATGATACTTTACTGCTATAGTGGATTTCATTGACCTGCTTTCTTGTACACTATGTACGACGTTATTTCTCTACTGTGTTGGAGAACAACAACAAAAATAACAAAACCAATAAATAAAGAATTTATAAAAAAAGAATAGTGTTGAAGATACCTATAACAGAGGCTTGTAGGTCAGCATCACCAGTGGCTTCAGGTAGACCCCGTATCCTGATTAGTGATGGGCCAAACAGGACCTAGTTCGGTTTGTATTCGAACTGTTGGATTCGAACGTTCAAACGTCCGAAAAGTTTGAACTCAAACTCAATGTAAGTCAATGGGGGTAGAACTTTCAGAAACGATTGTCCCCCTTTAAGACGGCTTATATGGCCCTAAAAAAAGGCATGGGGGTCCGGGTACTGCACTAGGGGACAAGAATCAATGTAAACCCCCCCCCCAAAAAACAAAACACATTTTTAAAGGAGCAGTGACCTCTCGTTTCTGGGCCCAGTTCTGCCGCAGCCTCCGCATTACCCGTAACCTGTCTTCCGCATATCACCCACAGTCCAACGGGCAGACGGAGAGGACAAATCAGACACTTGAGCAGTATCTCCGCTGTTATTCCTCCCGTCTACAGGACGACTGGGTGACTCATCTTCCTTTGGCAGAGTATGCCTACAACAACCAGCTGCATACCTCCACCGGGTTCTCCCCCTTCTATGCCAATTACGGCTACCGCCCGCTGTCGCTCCCAGACCTTCCTCCAGACATTCCGGTGCCTGAGGTGGCCCAACGTCTCCGTCATCTCCATGGGCTGCTGCGCATCCTGGTACGGAGGCTCCAGACCACGCAACGGCAGCAAAAGGTACAGGCGGATCGTCGACGCACGGATTCCCCCAAATACAAAAGTGGGGATAATGTGTGGCTCTCCACGCAACATCTCAAGCTCTCCTGCCCTTCCAAGAAACTGGGGCCCCGCTATCTCGGTCCTTTCACCATCACCGGCATGGTCAACAACGTTGCTGCACAGCTGCGGCTACCCACGTCCCTTGGCATCCACCCTGTATTCCATGTCTCGTTGCTGAAACCTCACCGTGTCAACACCTTCGCTGGTCGGATGCCTATTCCTCCTCCTCCCATCCGGGTAGATAACGATGATGAATACGAAGTCCAGGAGGTCCTAGACTCCCGAAAACGGTGTGGAGTTCTAAAGTACCTCATCCACTGGAAGGGGTACGGTCCCGAGGAGCGTTCCTGGGAGCCTTCAGATAACGTCCACGCAGCAGCCAAGGTCCGTGCGTTCCATCTGGCTCACCCTGAACGGCCTTCCCAGGTTGGCGTCCGGAGGCCGCTCCTTGGTGGGAGGCTCTGTCAGGGTACCAGGGGTCTTACCACTCCTCGGGGTCACCATGTGCGGTGGAGGGCATGGGTTCCCCTTCCTGGCAGGATCCCTGGCGCCAGTGTTGCGGGTGCGCATGCACGGCAGGTGCCCGCTCGCGTTGGACAGGCTGCACGCACATGCACAGGGTGCGCCCGTAGTGCGCCTGCACCCATTACTGGTGTCAGGTGTGATCTTTGCTGGGGGAGGTTCCCAGCACACACCCTGTGCCTTTCTCTTGCCATTGGCTCCTGGATGGAGAAGCTTCCTGGTTGCCTCGGCAGCCAGGGGGTGGTCTTAGTTCCCCACTGTGTATAAAAGCCCAGTCAGAGCCCTGGCTCATTGCTAAGTTATTCTATCCCTATGGTGTGATCTCCCAGCTCCCTGTGCCTTGAACCGTCTCGCTTCCATACCCTTTGCTTGGACTCCTGATTACCGACCCTATGGCCTGCCCTTCCGTTTCTGAACCTAGCTGCCTGCCTCGACCCGGATCGCACCTGTCTACTCTTCTTGGATTTCCCCTGTGTACCTTGACCTCGGACTTTGGCTTGCCGCCCCTGCCAAGGGGTTCGACTCACGGCTCAGCCGTACTCCCCTGACATCCTCACTGCATGATTTCAGCAGTCAAGGCTCCCTCTCCCTACAGGTCCCAGGATCTGCCATTCTGAATGCTGCAGAGCAGAAGGAAGGCTTGAAATAACCTCATAAGTGTTGCT
This sequence comes from Nanorana parkeri, assembly GCF_000935625.1. Taxonomy (NCBI): domain Eukaryota; kingdom Metazoa; phylum Chordata; class Amphibia; order Anura; family Dicroglossidae; genus Nanorana; species Nanorana parkeri. The sequence continues at coordinate 201,220 of NW_017308213.1, read as the reverse complement.
CATAAAGTGCACTGATTGCTACATGGTGAAGTCCCCCCCCCTCAGCGGGCCACGGTAAAATTATTAAACGTTGAACGGTCCGCGGCGATAAAAAGGTTGGGGAGCACTGCTCTATACCATCTGGTCAGAAGCTTATATCCTGCCTCCTGGTGCTTGTTCGACACCGATGACCTGAGGTGATTGACCTTTATGATGTTTATCCTATGATACTTTACTGCTATAGTGGATTTCATTGACCTGCTTTCTTGTACACTATGTACGACGTTATTTCTCTACTGTGTTGGAGAACAACAACAAAAATAACAAAACCAATAAATAAAGAATTTATAAAAAAAGAATAGTGTTGAAGATACCTATAACAGAGGCTTGTAGGTCAGCATCACCAGTGGCTTCAGGTAGTCCCCGTATCCTGATTAGTGATGGGCCAAACAGGACCTAGTTCGGTTTGTATTCGAACTTTCAAACGTCCGAAAAGTTTGAACTCAAACTCAATGTAAGTCAATGGGGGTAGAACTTTCAGAAACGATTGTCCCCCTTTAAGACGGCTTATATGGCCCTAAAAAAAGGCATGGGGGTCCGGGTACTGCACTAGGGGACAAGAATCAATGTAAACCCCCCCCCCAAAAAACAAAACACATTTTTAAAGGAGCAGTGACCTCTCGTTTCTGGGCCCAGTTCTGCCGCAGCCTCCGCATTACCCGTAACCTGTCTTCCGCATATCACCCACAGTCCAACGGGCAGACGGAGAGGACAAATCAGACACTTGAGCAGTATCTCCGCTGTTATTCCTCCCGTCTACAGGACGACTGGGTGACTCATCTTCCTTTGGCAGAGTATGCCTACAACAACCAGCTGCATACCTCCACCGGGTTCTCCCCCTTCTATGCCAATTACGGCTACCGCCCGCTGTCGCTCCCAGACCTTCCTCCAGACATTCCGGTGCCTGAGGTGGCCCAACGTCTCCGTCATCTCCATGGGCTGCTGCGCATCCTGGTACGGAGGCTCCAGACCACGCAACGGCAGCAAAAGGTACAGGCGGATCGTCGACGCACGGATTCCCCCAAATACAAAAGTGGGGATAATGTGTGGCTCTCCACGCAACATCTCAAGCTCTCCTGCCCTTCCAAGAAACTGGGGCCCCGCTATCTCGGTCCTTTCACCATCACCGGCATGGTCAACAACGTTGCTGCACAGCTGCGGCTACCCACGTCCCTTGGCATCCACCCTGTATTCCATGTCTCGTTGCTGAAACCTCACCGTGTCAACACCTTCGCTGGTCGGATGCCTATTCCTCCTCCTCCCATCCGGGTAGATAACGATGATGAATACGAAGTCCAGGAGGTCCTAGACTCCCGAAAACGGTGTGGAGTTCTAAAGTACCTCATCCACTGGAAGGGGTACGGTCCCGAGGAGCGTTCCTGGGAGCCTTCAGATAACGTCCACGCAGCAGCCAAGGTCCGTGCGTTCCATCTGGCTCACCCTGAACGGCCTTCCCAGGTTGGCGTCCGGAGGCCGCTCCTTGGTGGGAGGCTCTGTCAGGGTACCAGGGGTCTTACCACTCCTCGGGGTCACCATGTGCGGTGGAGGGCATGGGTTCCCCTTCCTGGCAGGATCCCTGGCGCCAGTGTTGCGGGTGCGCATGCACGGCAGGTGCCCGCTCGCGTTGGACAGGCTGCACGCACATGCACAGGGTGCGCCCGTAGTGCGCCTGCACCCATTACTGGTGTCAGGTGTGATCTTTGCTGGGGGAGGTTCCCAGCACACACCCTGTGCCTTTCTCTTGCCATTGGCTCCTGGATGGAGAAGCTTCCTGGTTGCCTCGGCAGCCAGGGGGTGGTCTTAGTTCCCCACTGTGTATAAAAGCCCAGTCAGAGCCCTGGCTCATTGCTAAGTTATTCTATCCCTATGGTGTGATCTCCCAGCTCCCTGTGCCTTGAACCGTCTCGCTTCCATACCCTTTGCTTGGACTCCTGATTACCGACCCTATGGCCTGCCCTTCCGTTTCTGAACCTAGCTGCCTGCCTCGACCCGGATCGCACCTGTCTACTCTTCTTGGATTTCCCCTGTGTACCTTGACCTCGGACTTTGGCTTGCCGCCCCTGCCAAGGGGTTCGACTCACGGCTCAGCCGTACTCCCCTGACATCCTCACTGCATGATTTCAGCAGTCAAGGCTCCCTCTCCCTACAGGTCCCAGGATCTGCCATTCTGAATGCTGCAGAGCAGAAGGAAGGCTTGAAATAACCTCATAAGTGTTGCTCATAAAGTGCACTGATTGCTACATGGTGAAGATGACACTCAGAGAGAGTTTTCATAGGTAAGATCAAATACAGTTCAATAGCAAGGAACACAGAGCACGGTACTAAAGAACACAGAGTGCGGTCATAAAGAACGCAGAGCATGGTAATAAACAACGCAGTACTGTTCTATTACAGTACTTATATTGTAAAGCGCTGCGCAAACTGTTGGCGCTAAATCCTGTATAATAATAATAAATACTGGGCACCCGGAACATTATATAAAGACAAAATCTAAATTTTAGCTTAACAATATTTATTTCTATAAAGAAAATAGTTTTCTCTCCTCTGTCATCCTGTCTTTTATTTACAAACAAGTTACTGTAAAATATACTTTACTCACCACTTTGAGGCAGTCATAGGTCACTCTACATCCCAGGGTTTCAACTTCAAGGGGGGGAGGGAGCATTCACAAACTCCCTGCGCCCCAGCCCTTCATCCTCATCCAGCTCCAGCTCCCTCTGCGGGGGTGGCCGCATGAGGGGAGAGGGCTCTCTTCATCTCTGCTGCGGCCTGAATGGCGGCAAGTGGCAATGGGTCGCAAAAGCTGAATGCGGTGCCGTGTACCATGCCACACCACACTGGGAGGGGGGTCATGCATCTCCTTTCTTATCGATATTGTTTTGTTTGCACTGTTATTTGGATTGTCATCTTTTGAATCCACACTGTTTTCGGACCTACCCCCACATAGGGATACCCCGTGCATTGTGCAACGGGTGGATACATTTGTTGACCTTACCCGTACCGGTAGTCGGGTTGCAATCACCCACTGGTGCATTGGTACCACACCTGCTAGTCTTCTCTCTCTTTTTTTTTTTTATAAATTCTTTATTTCAAGATTTTCAAGTTATACAGACAGGTGCATAAAGCAATGCAGGTAGAAAATAACAGTTATATAAATATACAACATCGTGAACATATTATTGAAAGTACAAGTTGGTAAGTCATTTGTAGAATGATTCAAATGGTCAAGTTCCACTAGTCTATTGCATAGACATGACCACAGGGGGCTGGTGACCTCCATTCAGACAAGATGTTTCTATACTCCCAAATGTCCGCCATTGGGGGACCGGAGTGAATCTAGTGTGGATGGGAGGGGCTGCCCCTCCGGGTCGTCATGTCCTAGTGGTAGATAGCTGATCGTGTGGCGTCCCAGTGGCAGTGCAGGGACCCGTCTGATTATCATCTGCTCAAATGGGTGGGACGTCTGTGTAATTGCCAAAGGGGTAGGAGTGTGAGTGGGGTAGGGGGTACGGGGGGTGTTGCTGGTGCCCTCCGTTCGGACAAGGTGCTTCTATACTCCCAAGTGTCCGCCATTGGGGGACCGGAGTGAATCTAGTGTGGATGGGAGGGGCTGCCCCTCCGGGTCGTCATGTCCTAGTGGTAGATAGCTGATCGTGTGGCGTCCCAGTGGCAGTGCAGGGACCCGTCTGATTATCATCTGCTCAAATGGGTGGGACGTCTGTGTAATTGCCAAAGGGGTAGGAGTGTGAGTGGGGGGGGGGGTACGGGGGGTGTGGGATATGTAGGAGTATTATCCGGCTAGGGGTGGGGTGATTGGGCGGGTCAGGTGCAGGTGCGGTAGGGGTCCGGAGTGGCCGTTTTTTGTTAGAGGGTGGGGCCCTAGTAGAGCGAAAGGTACTCAGTGGATCGCACAAATTCCATCCAGGTGAACCATGTACTGGAGAATGTGGCATTGTTGTGTTTGATGGAACTCGTGAGATCCTCAATGAGGTAAGTATCGTGGATACGGTCTAGGACCTGTCTGACTTGGGGAGGTTCGGGTTTCTTCCAGAAGGCCGGGATGCAGGCCCGGGCTGCGTTGACTATGTGTCTGAGAAGTGAACGGGAGTAGGCTCACATCGGAATGGTGTTGTGGTGCAGGAGGAAGAAGGCAGGGTCCCAGGGGATCGTGGCATCTGTGAATTTCTGGATCAGAGCGTGTACCCCGTCCCAAAACTGTTGGAGCGCCGGGCAGGACCAAAATATGTGAAACATGCCCGCAGAGGGTTGTTGACATCTCCAACACAGGTCTGGGGAGTCCGGGAACAATGCATGAAGTGCTCGCGGTGTGCGGTACCACCTGGTTACTATCTTGTAACCGGACTCCCGGTATCTGTTACTGATAGAGGAACGGTATGAAAGGGTAAGTAATTTGGTCACGGCTTCCGGGGTAAACGTGATCTGGAGGTCTTCCTCCCATCTCGACAGAAACCATAGAGGGAGGGGTTCCAACGGTTGGAGCAGCTGTTGGTAACAGAATGAGAGTATGTGGCGAGGAGTGTCCGGTTGGGTGCAGACTTGTTCGTAAGGAGTGAGTGCTCTACTGATGTGATGTGTTGGAGGGATGGTGTGTAAGAAATGAGAAAGGCGCATGGAGGACCAGAAATCAAGCGGGCCATACGTTTGGTGAGTGTGAAGGTCCTCCGCTGATGGCCACCGTTGGGCTGCCAAAAGATGATGTGCGTTGAGAATTCCCCTCTCTCTCAGGGGGGCGGTAAGATTGGGCGCCTATGCCCGGGGGGAGGGAAGGGGTATCCAGGACGGGTAGGAGGGGAGATGGGGAGGAGGAGATGATGCCCTTTGCGTAAGTAAGTCGTGCCAATTTTAACATCGGGCCTATAGTGGGGTGGTCTCGCAGTCTGGGGGGAAGGGGAAAGGAGCTCCACGGGAGATTGGCCAGTGGGACTACTGCAAAGGACTGTTCCATGGGAACCCATTGTTTGGAAGTTGTGTTGCAGCACCAGTCAATTATCCCTGTCAGATGTGTTGCTTCATAGTATAATCGCACATCTGGCAGGGACATCCCTCCCGACTGTTTGGATCTCCGCAGAATGTCATAGCTCAGTCTGGGCGGTTTGTTCCTCCAGACAAAGTCTATGAAGAGTGAGTGTATGTTGCGGAAGAAGGACGTAGGGATGTGGATTGGTAGGGCTTTGAGTGGGTATAGCAGGCGTGGGAGGATAGACTGTTTCAGAATGTTGCAACGGCCCATCCATGAAAAAGTGTTTTTGGTCCACGATTCTAGGTCAGACCGGATACGCAACAGTAACGGTGGGAAGTTCAGGGCGAAGGTAAGTGAGGGGTCTTTGGGAAGGAGTATGCCGAGGTATTTGATGGCGGTGGGGGCCCACTTGAAGGGGAAGTTGTTTAGAACTCTAAGTAGTGCTGGTCCTGCCAGGGAGACCTGGAGGGCTTCAGATTTGTGAGAGTTAACCCAAAAATTCGTCAGGGCGCCGTATGATTTCAGTTCTTGGAGGAGAACAGGAATGGAGACATCTGGGGAAGTGAGAGGTCGTCTGCAAAGGCAGCTACCTTGTGAGACTCCGAGCCAACCGTTAATCCTCGGATGTCCGTCTTGGCGCGAATCGTGCGTAGCAAGGGCTCGAGTGAGATCACAAATAGGAGGGGGGAGAGGGGGCATTCCTGTCGGGTTCCGTTGGATATGGGGAAGGTGGGCGATAGGACTCCGTTAACCCTCACCTGGGCCGATGGGGAGGAGTAAAGTGCGTCAATCCAAGATGTCATGCAAGGGCCCACCCCGGCCACCCTCAACGCACAGCGGAGGAACCTCCAGTCCACCCAGTCGAATGCCTTTTCTGCGTCAGTCGACAGTAATATACACAGAGTGGCGCTCGATCGGGTGGAGTGGAGCACCCCCAGCGCCCTGGTGGTGTTGTCCCTCGCCTCCCTGGAGGGGACGAAGCCGGTCTGGTCTGGGTGTATAAGATTGCCCAGGTGGGGTACCAAACATGTTAAGGGTCTGAAGAAAAGGAGCGGACAGGATTGGTAGGTAGCGTTTATAGTACGACAGGGAGTACCCATCTGGGCCAGGGGCTTTACCGGCTTGGGTAAGATTGATGGCCAATTCCAGTTCAGCTGCCATAATGGGTAGTTCCATCAGTGAGCTGACATCCGGAGCAAGAGAGGGCATGCCAGAGCTTAGTATATATTGTGTAATGCTGTCCTGGTGGGCTTGGGGGTTCTGGGTCGTAGAGGCGTCCGTTAGGTTGTACAGGCTCTGGTAATACCCAGCAAAGGCTGCCGCTATGTCCACCGGGTGCGACGCTTTGATGCCTGTGGGTAAGGTTATGGAGGGGATAAATGTCCGAGTATGCTGCGTACGAACCGCTCTAGCTTGCTATCCGCAGCATCGGGCTAACTTGGGTAAGAACAAATAATAGCATTCCTAGTCATAAAATAGACAACAATAACAATAAACAAAGAAATACTACACAGGCAAATGCATGGCGATGTTCGTTGGACACGAACTAGGCCTGCGTGCCGACGGGAAAGGGGTAGTGCGCCCAGACCGAGATCTGAGGCACCGAGCTCCGTCCCCATGGGAGGCAGTGGTAGGTAAGCATAAATGGGTGTGTGCCCTCGGGAACAGTTCTGTGAATATATACGTCACCCGGGTGTGAAGAGCCGTCAATCAATGGGGGTGGTTAAACGTTCCGGGTAGTAGGAGATTCCCAATGGAGCGCCAGGTATGATGCCTGTTGCCAACATGGATGATGCCGTCATCGCCAGCCTAGAGGAAGGATAGGCGGGAGTCTCACAGTTCCCTGGAAGTGGGGTCCCATCCGTCAGTGTCATTTGCTGGTGCCTCTGTTGGGAGCGGTGGTGGCGCTGGTCCGGTGTGCAGACTGGAGAGGTCTCTGCGGTTGCTGCGTTGGGGTAAAGAGCGGGCCGGGTCGGGTAGATCAGGTTGGAGCCAGTCGGGCACCTCTACTGGGTTGACATCCAGGAAGGAGAATAGGGCTGGTAGTTGGTCCGGGTGACGCAGTACAAACGATTCTCCATTTTTGCGGATGCTCAGATAAAAGGAGTATCCCCAGGAGTAGAGCGCCCCCGCTTCTCGGATCACCGTGAGTAATGGTTGAAGTATCCGACGCATCTGTAGGGTTCGCCTGGAGAGATCTGGTAGAAGAGTAATGTCTGCTCCCTCAAAGGGGATCGGCCCATCCTGGTGTAGGATGGCTTCTCGTACCGTACAGTAGTGTACCCGGCAGAGGACATCCCTGGGCCGGATGTCTCGGTCGGGTCGTGGGCCTCCTACCCGGTGAACCCAGTCCAGTTCCACTGGAGAGTCCGGTGGTTTGTCTAGTGCCATATTGAGGATCCGGGACACCACTGAACGCAGGTCCGCCGAGGTTGTAGTTTCAGGTAGGCCGCGGAGCTTCACGTTGTTGCGGCGGGAGCGGTTCTCCAGGTCATCATGTGCTAGCGTCATGGAGGTAAGTCGGGCTTCATGGTGGAGTACCCTGGACTCCAGGGCTGCTAATCGCTGGGACACATCCTCATGACCGGTATGGAGAGAGGTAACCCGATCCTCGAGTCGAGAGACCGTGGTTGTGATCCCTGCAATGTCCTGTCTGAGGGCCGCTTCCATGTTGGAAACTAGTAGGGCCATATCCCGTTTAGTTGGGAGGGAGAGTAAAATGGCGTAATCTCACCTGCTGACAGGGCCATCCCACTCGGGTGCAGGAGACTGGAGCCCGCAATCCGCGTGGGAGCTCTGTGCTCGATTCAGCTGTGGAGGCTGCGGCCCGGTAGTTCTGCCTGATGGGGGAGGATCCGCTGGGTCCCGATGCGAGGTCACAGTATTAGGCCGCAGGGGTTCAGGAGGTGGCGGAGTTTGTGCCTCGGGTGCAGGAGGTTGGAGTCCACGGTCTGCGCGGGGTCTCTGTGCCCGATCCAGCTGTGGAGGCTGCGGGCCGGTAGCTCTGCCTGATAGGGGAGATTCAGCGGGGTCCCGATGAGAGGGCACAGCAGCAGGCCGCAGGGGTTCGGGAGGCGCCATGCGGGACGCAGTAGCTGAGCGTGTCGACACGGATGGGGAAGAGAAGAACGGGTGCAGGTCACTGGGGTGCTTCCCGTTGTTGTCCCCCGTGTTCCTACCTTTCTTGTACATAGGGCAGGTGAGTTAGGGTGAGATTGGTGATGTTTGATGCCCGGATAGCAGCGGAGCTCAGAGCTTCCACGTCTCTACACTGCCATGTTCAGGCCACGCCCCCCGCTAGTCTTCTCTTGCCTAATCCTGTTCTTTCTCTTTGCTCCACGTTTTCCTTACTACGGTCTCATTCTCTCTTGCTTTACCTCGTCTGGCTCTTTCCGCCCCTCTCCCTCTCTTTCCACCTGGGCTGCTCCCCGCGCCTCCCCCTGCTATAATGGCGGAAACAGTTTTTACGTCCCTGAATGCAAAGGGGTTAAGTACCCCTGAAAAGCGATCCAGACTGCTGGCGGACTTGAAGAAGGCTAGATCCCAAATTGTGTTCGTTCAGGAAACGCATTTCAAAAAAGATCAGATCCCCAGGTTGGGCAATAGGGATTACCCCTCTGTATATCACTGCCCCTCTCCAGTGTCAAAGACCAAGGGTATACCTATTCTTATTGCTAAGACCGTCCCATGGGCTTATACCGATCAGTACGTGGCCCCTAATGGGAGGTTCTTGCTCCTGAGGGGGGCAATAGGTGGTGTGTCAGTGACCCTACCTAACGTGTACTTACCAAATGCAGATCAATTGGGGTTTATCCGCACTCTGGTCCAGGTTCTCTTGGAAGTCTCGGACGGCATGCTGGTTACTCGGAGGGGACTTCAACTTTGCAATGGACCCGCTGGTGGATGTCTCTAGGGGCACTTCCCATTTAGCCTATTCATATTTCAAAAGATTGACGTCCGAACTCCATCTCCTACACTTGACGGACACATGGAGGTTTATGCACCCACGGGACAGGGATTACACCTTTTTCTCGCAAGTCCACCAGACCTATTCCATATTGGATAGATTACTTTTTTGTCGAGCATAAGGTACTACCCCAGGTGCCCTCGGCTACAATCGACAGTATTCTTTTATCTGACCATGCCCCCATACACATGTCTCTATCCTTGACAGCGCCTGTCTCTCCATGCTATATGTGGCGCCTAAACGCTTCGTTGTTGCAAGATATCCAAGTCACGACAGAATTGGTGGCGGAACTATCCTCCTTCTTTGCTAATAACGTTCCCTCTTCCCCCTCACCTATGATCACCTGGGAGGCTCACAAGTGTGTCGTTAGGGGCATACTTGTGAAACATGGGGCCCGCAAGAAACGCAAGGGGGCAAAACACCTAGCTCACCTGTTCAGCCGTCTCCATTTCCTGGAAGCTGCACATAAACGGTCATTGGTCGGTCAGATTGGAAATAAACGAACTGTTGTTCACTAAGGTCAAACAACGCATGAGGAATGGTAGAAGGATGTTCTACGAGTTCTCTAACAAACCCGGGAGGATGCTAGCAAGGGCCTTGAGGGGTACGCAAAGGAGGACCTTTATCTCCCAAATTGTAACGCGTACTGGGCAGACAGTGACATCATCTGTAGAGATAGCGGAAGAATTTCGGGCCTTCTACGATAGTCTTTACAACTTGCGTCCCCCGGGGGCTGGGCAGGCCCATTCCGAACCCACTCCTGAGGATCGGTCTTATGTTGGTGGTTCTGGTATGCCTGTTCTATCCACCGAGGATGGGGACCTGATGGAGGCCCCTATTTCCTTGTTGGAATTGGAACTTGCGATCAAAGCTACCAAACCAGGAAAGGCCCCGGTCCCCGACAGTTTTACGGCCGCTTACTACAAGCTGTTTGCCTCTCAACTCACTTCCTCGCGGCATATAACTCTATCTTACAGGACTCCCCATCCCTAAAGACATGTTAAGAGCATGGATCACCCTTATCCCCAAGGGGGACCGTGATCCCATGATTTGTGGCAACTCTCGCCCGATTGCATTGTTGAATGTAGAACTTAACATTTTCTCTAAGATCATAGCTAACCGGTTAATTCCCCATATGCCTCAGCTTATCCATCAGGACCAAGTGGGCTTTATCCCATCTAGGGAAGCGAGGGACAACACCTCCAGGGTCCTCAATGTCATTCACCTAGCTAACTCGCGTAGGGCACCCTTAGTATTGCTTTCCACTGATGCTGAGAAAGCTTTTGACAGGGTCCGCTGGGGTTTTATGCATGCAGTACTGCAACATATCGGTCTGGGTACCAATATGCTTAAATGGGTCTCTGCACTTTACTCGTCACCATCTGTGGCCGTACGGGTGAACGAGACTAGATCCACAGACTTCTTACTATCTAACGGCACTCGACAGGGTTGCCCGCTCTCGCCCCTAATCTTTGCTCTTATTCTGGAACCATTCCTCGGCATGGTGCGGAAATCGTCCAACATACAGGGCTTTCACACACCGGTAGGGGAACAAAAAGTAGCGGCATATGCGGACGACCTAATTTTTTTCCTTGCAGACCCCATGGGCTCCACTCCACATCTTTTTGCGGCTCTGGACGAATACGGGAGGCTCTCAGATTTGAATATCTCAAAATCCTCAGCTCTGAATATTACTCTACCGACCCAGATACTTTCACGCCTTAGAGCAGATTTTCCGTTCACGTGGGTTAACGATCACCTCAAATATCTGGGGACTAAAATCACTTCAGACGTGCAAGACATATACTCGGCCAACTTTGCCCCTTTGCTCACGGAACTCCTCACAGACATGAAACAATGGTCTGCACTTACCATCTCGTGGTTTGGTAGATGTGCTGCCATAAAGATGAACATACTGCCCCGGGTTCTGTACTTGTTTCAAGCTCTACCAATCTATCTCCCATCCAGCTTTTTTCAGCGCCTGCAGAGGGCAGTAATGCCTTTTGTTTGGTCTGGATCTCACCCGCGATTGAGCAGGAATACACTAACCCTTCCAAGGGGCAGGGGAGGGGTGGGGTTGCCTGACTTCCATTCCTATTATAAAGTGGTTCACCTTAACAGGATCCTAGATTGGCATGTCCACCGTGACCACAAGAGATGGGTCTCTCTAGAGAGGGCCGTACACCAGCTCCCGATAGAAGTGGCTTTCCTCCCCACTACCGTCCGCGGTGAAGGGACACCCGTTGATTGCCTCTACCATCCGTACCGCTCGCAGGGTAATGCATAACACTTCGTTGGCCCCTACTCCCTCACCACTGGCTCCTGTCATAGGGGATCCTGACTTCGCCCTGGGTGCGGAAAATGCCCGACTCGCTCGCCTTGTCAAGACGGACAAGTACAGAGTGGGGGACCTTCGGGGTAACTCTGTGTGGCTGACGGCTCAAACTTTACAACACCTAACTGACCCCCCACTTGACCCCCCACTTGACCCATGGAGCGCCATGCAGGTCCGGCACTTTCTTAGAGCAATCCCTGACTCCCAAGAGCTAGACAGACACCTTACAGTATTCAAAGAGATGTGCACAGGCTCCCTGCCCTCACGACACGCCATTTCCACCATCTATAACCTGATTACCACACCTCCTACGGATATGGTTCCATCCTTTGTGAAACGTTAGGAGGAGGAATTAGGGATGACATTCACGGAACAACAGGCACACACCATACTCACCATGTCGGTCAAGTCCTCTATGGCCAGCAAAGTGCAGGAACTCGGATACAAAATACTGTCCCGTATTGCAAAAAAAAATGAGACCCCTCATATCCGACAGGTGTTGACGCTGTGGCTCGGAAGCGTGCACGATGTTGCATACATTTTGGTCATGTGGAGCGTTGAGGCCCTTCTGGGACCAGGTACTGTCCGTGATCCAGCACCTGACCATGGCGGATCTGACAAACAATCCGGCGGCATGCCTCTTACATATGTCGGTGTCCCCATTAACCACTTACAAGCGCTCGCTCACACGCCACCTGTTGGACACAGCCAGGGCGTGCATCCACCTGTTGTGGAAACAACCCCACCCCCCCCGTCGATCGCATTACGGTTGTCCAAGGTGAGCAAGGTGTATGCCATGGAAGACTTGACGGCCACCCTCAGGAACACGGAGAAGCAGTTTTTGTCCACCTGGGGGGCTTGGATCTATTTCCAACACTCAGACCGCTATGCAGCTCTCCTGTCTGGAGAGGCGCAAGCACTTACTCCTTCTCTGTTTAACCTGCCAATTCATCACACATGGTCAAACCTCCTTTCAAGACAGCTTCGGGAACACATTCCCTATACACCAGTTTGTCACCTGCGACCATGACTTTGTGGTCTATGGCCTAAGATGCCCCTGCAACCTGCTGTATATAGGTCGTACCATCCGCCCCCTACGTAAGCGCATAGGGGAACACAGAAGGTTCATTGAAAAAGGCAACACTGAACACAGCGTCCCTCGCCACTTCCTCCAGAAGCATCAAAAAAACATCAAACTCCTACAGGACTTTGGAAGAACAGATATTCTGCGCTAATGGAGAGAAAAAAACAAAACAAAACAAAGAAAAAAACGGATAATCTACAAGCTGCTGAAACTCAGGCTAAGGAGCCTCAATGGTTAATAGGTCAGTGGCACAGCATTATGAGTTTCCCGGTATACTTTAACAAATGCCAATATGTAAAAAACAATGTGTCCGTGAATCTGTGCAAAACATAAATTGGGGGTTGATGAATAAATCAAAGTTTAAATGAAATGTGTTGCTATCTTTTTTATATATAAGTGAGTGATACATTTATGTGTAAAACACTATACATGAAAACATTTTTAACGTTTTCTTAAAAGAAAAGACGTGTTGGTTAATAAACTGAATCTATAATCCTGTGGGAATGAATCCACCTGCAATGCTATGTGCAATACAACATGAGTGTTTATTCAAAATCAGGCGAAGAAATGTTGTAGAAAAGAGAAATAAAGGCTGTCTTTTTCTCCAGAAAGGTGAAGGGGGTCAGTATTCTTATCCGTCTTTTCCAATAAGATGTTGCGGTCCGCTCCCAGTCTTGATATATCCACAAAGAGAACTTTTATTTTTATTGTGGATTACTTTCCTGTGCAGTTTCCAAGGATTGTCCCAGCACCAGATCTCAGAAGGGGTGCGGATACCAAAAAGAACGAAAAACCGTCTTATCCGTTTTATCCGTTGATAGGATCCGAGGAGATAAGGATAGAGAACAGAACGAGGAACTCGTAATGTAATTAAAATTTATTGAGTCACATGGACGCTATACATAGCGTTATTAAAAACAAAAAGACAACTGCTTACTCGTCTGTTACAAACTGAGTGCAGATATATTTAGACTGTGGGTGTGCCGAAAAACTACATGCCCGCCAATCGACGCGGTTCGTCACCAGACGTTCTCAAGGTGTGGCAGGTCTGTATGGGTCACGCCACGGTCTATCTTAAATACTCAGAACAATCATGAATTACATACAACTGTGTACTGGGCAGGGTGTACAATTATATATGTTAATGAGGGAAAACAGTTACATGTTAAAATGGCACAGAATATATGTTCTTCCATTTACTGTATTTGAGGTTTTGCCTTGAATTTGTTCTTGCTGCTATGGAAATTCTTAACTTTATCCAAAATAGACCAATAAATCTAGATGAGGTATTTAGTTTTAAAAAATTAGAAACCAATAATATGGAACAAGATTTAAAATCTCTTAAATTTAGTCTAGAAAAACAGCTTATTCTATGGTGGGACATCACGACACATGAGAGATACTTAGCGGATGGGATCATTCCCAGAAGCTTAAGGTGGGACATCTCACCTAATGACAGATTAAAGGATCAAGAATCCATCTCTGAGTGGACAAACTTTCTTCATCATTGTGAAGAGAAGTTATTACAACTAATCATAGGAAGAAAAAGACGCAAACTACATCTGATAGAAACGAAAATTCATGATTTAAAACAAAGAATGGAAAAACATAGCAATACAGAGGAATTCAAAAGCAATATTGATATGGTGGGAAAATTCCTAACTAAAAGAGACTTAGAAATAAAAAACAAAAAACATAAAAAATACATAAGAGATATGACAAGACTTTAAGAACAACAAAATCTATAGATGGCAGGCTCCAAATGAAGGAATCACAAGCTGTGATTCCAGCTTCAAGGAGCATGATAGCTCCTCCCATGAGGACATCCATGATGATAACCCTCTATTTGGGAAACGTTCATATAAAAAACGCAAAAGGGAAAGAGACATCACGACCCCTTTAGTATCAAAAAATATGACCCTGCCATCTACAGACTTACCATTATCAGAGAGATATCACCCTTTATTAACCCAAGAAAACCTAAGTCTTGACCAGACTCCTAATGAACCCCCTAAATCTAGAACAGTGACTGGGAGGAACCAAGAGATACACCCCCGTTTTTTAGAGAATCCACAAAGAGATTTCAACCCAAGGGGGAGACCACAAAAATACCATGGGAACTATCAAAAATGGGATTACAACCATTCTGTTCCCCCAGCACAGGGCTATTTCAGACCCCAGCAGGGAGGAAGATGGGGATGGAAAGACCCTTACTCCACAATACAGACACAGAGAGGAGGATTCAGAAATATAAGAGGACGAGGAGGGGATGTAGATGAGGGAAGATGATTTTTAAACAGAGGAAACAGAGGATTTTAGACAAAGGAATATTCAATATAAGTTATGTTACCCTCACAGTAGAAGAGGAAGATGTTCTTCAGCTGGGGTTAAAATTTGCCCCAGCGTCCAACATTAACAAATTCCAGACCTATATTGATATTCAAAAGTTTATAAGAAAGTTAAATATCAAAAAATACTACTCTACACCATCGGGATATCAATCTACTACATCGGCATCACATATTAAAACCTATACCCACACTTTTTTTAAAAACCAATCCACTTTTAACCCTAAAAACAACTCTAACCATTTTATTGATGTTTTTAAATATCTGGTAGAAGAGGACATTAAATCCCTACAATATAAACAAGTTAAAGACAAAATGTTTATTAATAAAGGGATTGAAGCCCTAGAAGCAAGAAATGATGTTGTGATCAGACCCGCAGACAAAGGGGGTGGAGTTGTAGTTATGGACAAGACCTATTACGAGAGTGAGATGAGTAATATTCTAAACACCAAGGACACATACCTTAAACTTAATAAAAACCAAGTCAATATATATAAAAAAGAACTAGAGAAAATCATCAATAAAGGCTATAAAAAAAATATTTTAAATAAGAAAGAGAAAGACTACCTACTACCCTCCACATGCCGGACACCTATTCTGTACTTCTTACCTAAGGTTCACAAAAACATTGAGAAGCCCCCAGGGAGACCCATTGTGAGTGGGATAGACTCCCTGGTCTCCAGAGTAGGGGAATACATTGATTGTTTTCTACAACCCTTAGTGGTCCAAACGGAAGCTTTCCTCAAAGACAGCAGAGATATACTCAACATACTAGAGAAGTTAGAAGCTAATGAAAATATGATCTTGGCTACTATTGATGTCAACTCACTTTATACCGTAATACCTCATAAAAAAGGATTGGAGGCCATACAATAGGCATTTGATAAGTTTGGAACTACAAAACCAGAACAAATAAAGTTCATTTTAGAATGCACACAATTTGCAATCAGTAGAAATTATTTTTGGCATAACGGGACATATTATCTACAAACCAAAGGGGTAGCCATGGGGGCTAAATTAGCCCCTAGCCTGGCGAACCTACATATGAGTAAGTGGGAGGAAGAATATATTTTTAAAAATAAGGTGGCTAGTATAATTTTATGGAAAAGGTATATAGATGATATCCTACTGATCTGGGAGGGCGACACCAGATTCCTTGAATCATTTATCACTAGTTTAAATCACAATAGTTTTAACCTATCTTTTACACATAATTTTAACAGTACCAATATACAATTTTTAGATTTAGACATTTTTATCAAACATCAGGAATTTAACACAAGAACGTTTTTTAAACCCACAGATAAAAATGGATTTATACCCACATCTAGTTGCCACCACCCTAGATGGTTAGGAAATATCCCTAAAGGACAATTTATGAGAATAAGACGTAATTGTACAGAAACTGAAGACTATTATAACCAATCAAACATACTCCTTAATAGGTTTAAAGAAAAAGGTTATAACGATAAAATTCTAATTAAAACAAGAGAAGAGGTTCTTAGAAAGGAAAGAAGTAGACTGTTGGGACCGACAACAAAAAAAGAAAGTACAATCCCCACTTCATTCATTACTAATTATTCTTTACAACATCGGAAAATAGAATCCATTTTTAGAAAAAGAAAAAAAAAGATAACATTTTATGCCCCTTATTACCAGACAGACCTAATATCATCTACAGACGAGCTCCCACTTTTAGAAACCAACTAGTCAAAAATGCCATCAACCCACCCAAGCGTAATTTAACATTTTTTGAGGGAAAAGGTTTTTATACATGCAGAAGATGCATTGCATGCAGAACTACAGGGACTAAGGAAAAAGTAGAGACTTTTAGATCAACCTCCACAAATAAAGAATATAAAATTAACAATTTTATTTCATGTTCTAGTAAATTTGTTACTTACCTTCTCGAATGCCCATGTGGTTTTCAATATGTTGGCAGGACGAAAAGAGAACTGAAAAAACGCTTGGAAGAGCACATAAATAATATCAAAAAGGATTTGACAAACATAGTCTGTCAAGACATTTTACATATTTTCACAAAAAAGATCCGTCTTGCCTAAAATTAGCAGGAATCGACAGAATAGAAGGCCATTGGAGAGGATCCAATCTAATTAGGGAGATTTCGAAAAACGAATCAAAATGGATTTATCTCCTAGACACATTAGTACCAAAAGGTTTAAACGTAGATTTTGACCTTAATTGTTTCCTCAATAACAGTTAAAATACCAGGCCTGACTGATTTACGAATCCACTAGTTTATATCATACATCTTGAATAGACCATATACATAGATAGAACATTTTCCATATATATATACATTCGTTATATATATATTTTTTCATTTATGGATTTATCCTTTGTAGTCCAGTTATTTAGATGTAACTTCTTGTCCTTTATCATGTAGCCCAGCAGACTCAACTTATGAGCTCTTCCATTTTAAACAATCTAATGTTTTAATATGCACCCTTATAGACAGTTTTAGTTTATACAATTTTTTTATACACTCTTTCTATATACACTGTTAGTCACATACCCTATGAGAAATACATATGTACATATTTAATACACCACGGAGTATAAATGTTTAAATTGTCCTATTAACCTTAAAAGAATCTACACACATTCACCCTATTTGGTTCATAGATACACGTCGCACTATTTATGTTGGAAACTAGGACACCTTTAAACAGAATAATTGACACATTCAATTATATTTAAAGACACAAATGTTTCTTTTTTGCCTGTTTCTTTTTTATATACACATGGTATACACCATATAGATGGACACATTGTCACTACATTCACTGCCCTTAGAGGTACATCGGCTTCATTTGTAAATAAATAGTCGATATGTTTACTTATTTTATTTTCACAATTATGCATCACTATAGATATGTTTTAAACAGCGGGCTTCCACAGGAATATATACGATCCCATCCTTTGTCTTAAATTTGATGTCTCAAAATCTTTCTTAATCACACTCCCATATTAACCATTTATCGCCATTTTAACATGTAACTGTTTTCCCTCATTAACATATATAATTGTACACCCTGCCCAGTACACAGTTGTATGTAATTCATGATTGTTCTGAGTATTTAAGATAGACCGTGGCGTGACCCATACAGACCTGCCACACCTTGAGAACGTCTGGTGATGAAACGCGTCAGTAGGCGGGCCTGTATTTTTTCGGCACACCCACAGTCTAACGATTATCTGCACTCGGTTTGTAACAGACGAGTAAGCAGTTGTCTTTTTGTTTTTAATAACGCTATGTATAGCGTCCATGTGACTCAATAAATTTTAATTACATTACGAGTTCCTCCTTCTGTTCTCTATCCTTATCTCCTCGGATCCTATCAACGGATAAAACGGATAAGACGGTTTTTCGTTCTTTTTGGTATCCGCACCCCTTCTGAGATCTGGTGCTGGGACAATCCTTGGAAACTGCACAGGAAAGTAATCCACAATAAAAATAAAAGTTCTCTTTGTGGATATATCAAGACTGGGAGCGGACCGCAACATCTTATTGGAAAAGACGGATAAGAATACTGACCCCCTTCACCTTTCTGGAGAAAAAGACAGCCTTTATTTCTCTTTTCTACAACATTTCTTCGCCTGATTTTGAATAAACACTCATGTTGTATTGCACATAGCATTGCAGGTGGATTCATTCCCATAGGATTATAGATTCAGTTTATTAACCAACACGTCTTTTCTTTTAAGAAAACGTTAAAAATGTTTTCATGTATAGTGTTTTACACATAAATTTATCACTCACTTATATATAAAAAAGATAGCAACACATTTCATTTAAACTTTGATTTATTCATCAACCCCCAATTTATGTTTTGCACAGATTCACGGACACATTGTTTTTTACATATTGGCATTTGTTAAAGTATACCGGGAAACTCATAGCGCTGTGCCACTGACCTATTATCCTACAGAACTTTGTAATTGAACTGATCCCAAAAAACCTACATGCAACAGAAAGGTTCCATAAGCTGTGCAAGCAAGAAACGTATTGGATATATAAACTGAACACATTATCTCCTTCTGGCCTCAACGAAGACCTAGAAATTAGTACCATCATTTAACACTCCTACAGACTTGTAACCACGTTTCATTCCAGCCCAGTTCTGTCATTTTGTGCCTTTTTACCATTTCATTACTTTTTTCTTCATGTCATATTTAAAACACCCACAAGGGGTCAATCACGAGCCACATGCACCGTGCAAATATTTTCAAAACACACCCTGTACGGCCCACCAGCCCTAACCACACACCCCACCCTTTAAAAGATTCCCGCACGTCAATTTTCCCTACCCTGGCTTAATAAAGAAGGCGTGATCTTCAAAACGCGTTGCCAAGACTACCACAAGCGTCCTTTCAACTTTTGGACCACCTTGACCGCCGTCGTCGCTCGGCGGCACCTGCGCACTCCTTCACCCATCCAACCTGGGACAGAGAGCCACTTCCCGCACCGCGGGCTCTCTCTCTGTCCAACACAGGACGCACCGTGTCCCCCACCCGCCAGCAGACCAGACGTTCCGGCGGCACCAGCGGGTAGGACGGACATACCCCTAAACCACCGCAACTCAGCCCAGCAGTTCAGCAGCCCAGCAGCACGTCCCACATACAGGCACCCGACGGAACCACACTTCGACTCCGTAACCAAAGATCCTGCACCCAGTCCCAGAGGAGACCACCGGACATCGCCTCCAACATGAATCCCGTCGTTGATGACTACACTTCCTTAAGAACCTCAAGGCGAGTTGATATATGCACCATACACTTCTCAACTTGCCTCTGTTTCATTTGCACTTTTTTTGTTTCCTCTTCCCCCCTTGATACTCAATACTCCACGGAGAAAACATTTCAATGCATTTGCTTCTCGGGCAGCATTAACCCTGCGTGCCCTAGCCCACTTTTTTTCCCCCCTTTTCATCTGTCCATCCCCATGGTAGTTGCGCCTCAGACTCTGTTTGTTTTTTCTGTTTGCACCCATACCAGTTGGACACCTGGTCCATACTGAACTGAAGCTGCACGCCACCCAGGGCCGGCCTTAGGCCTTTAGGCGCCCTGTGCGAGAAAGCTTTACAGCGCCCCTCAGTGACCACGCCCCTCAATGGCTCATATCGGATGGCCAGCGCCCAGCGGTGAGGGGGAGAGAAGCCGCCCCCAGGACGAGCTGTGTCGGCCGCACGGCGCCCTTGTTGCCATGGCGCCCTGTGCGGCCGCACTGCTCGCACACCCCTAAGGCCGGCCCTGACGCCACCCTCACCTCAAGTCTATCCTCCTCCACACAGCCCTCACTTAACTAAATAAATAAAAAAAGTTCTGAACAACGCAGAACCATTCATCCCCCACCTCCCAGGAGAGCGCTGCTGTCACACAGGACTTGAATCCTTAATTTTTTTCTATTGCAAGCACTTACTCCTCCTGTCCCTTCCGTCCCCCAGTAGTTGCCCTCCATAGTGACCGATACCTTCCCGGTAGCAGGGGATTTCTCTCTTGGGGGTGGGGGGGCGGGAGGCATTCCGGATGCCTTTCTCCTTCTTCTGCCTTCCTCTACAACCTCAAACTTGTTCCCGTAAGGGAATCCTGCACTTCTATGTCTCCGCCTTTGGCTGTTCTCTCTTCCTCTTGTATTTCTTTTCTCAGGATACTAGCACAGATACAGAAAATTGGTCTGGCACTATAGCTGGACACACGAAATTACCGTTACTTTATACACCTGACACGGCCGAGGGACATACTCTACTGTACAATCTAGCTATTGTTATTGCAGTCACCTGTCCTATGGGGTGTCGGGGCCTGAAGGTACAGACCCTGCGGGGGTAGTCATGGCGCTGGGAATATTCCAAGAATGTATACAATGTACTTGTATGTTATGTTTCCCTATGCTGCTTTTGACAATACGTGTATACTGTACTTGTTCAGACAATAAACAAATTTTTAAAAAATGTAGTGAACTACATCACAAAAGACCTTGGGGAAAGACTCTTGCAAAAATAGTTCTTGTCAAGGTGTTTCGCCAAAGACAACCTGAAAAGGCAATCAAGATGTATGCAGTCTTAGATGACCAAAGTAGTCACTCACTTGCCACTTCAGAGTTATTTGACTTAATCGGCGTAAAGGGTAACAAGCTATCCTATACATTGCACACCTGTGCTGGTACAGTGCAACTCACAGGAAGAACAACCTATGCTGAATTCATTATTTCTCCTATAAAAGGAACGGAGAGAATTGATCTTCCTCAGATCATTGAGTGCAATCAGCTGCCTAATGACAGGGAGGAAATTCCTACACCAGCGGATGCACTTCGTGAACCTCTCCTAAAACATTTAGCTGACTGCATCCCACCACTGGAAAACGATGCCAGAATTATGCTTCTCTTTAGCAGAGACATCCTGAGAGTTCACAAGGTATGTCAGCAGCACAATGGGTGGAATGATGATCCTTACGCCCAAAAGACTGATCTAGGTTGGGTACTTATTGGAATCAAACGAGAATGCGAACCTCATGCCTCAGGTGATGTATGCTCCAATAAGATCATCGTACAGGTAAACCAAGACAACATCACAACACCATCCTGCAATTGTTCTGGTAAGACTATGCACCAGATTTCCTTCAACAGCTCGGATGAGCAGGAATCCACTGATGCAAACACCCAGGACAAGGCACCTGATTCCTCAAGGATCACTCCAGTAACTTCACAAGCAGCAAACCTCTTGGGAAACTCATCTGAGTCTTCTACACCAGTCATCGTGCAAGATGATTCTCCTCTTCATGAAGAAGCAATAGACCTGCTCCAAAGGACTCAAGGTATGCTTTCTGAGACCAACCTCAGACACCATAAGACTGTCTCAAACAATGCTGTTGTTATGAAAGCCTTTCAACCTGGCGATCATGCCACAGGGTTTAAAGACTTAAATCTGGGAATGGACATGCAACCTGTACAGAGAAGTCTGGGCCTACGGTGGAATCAAAAGACACCTTCGGCTTTCAAGTCAGCTCTGCAGACAAGCCATTTACCAAGCGTAGTGTTCTGTCAGTGGTGAACAGCCTATACGATCCAGTGGGATTTGTGGTTCCCATCACCATACAAGGTAAATCCTTACAGAGACAGCAATCTCCACATGCCTTAGATGGAATTGAAATGTCACGCTGCTACACTTCAACTTCTCTTGCTGCAAGTCAGAGAAAAGAGCTTCATATCTTCTCAGATGCATCTACTGAGGCCACAGCAGCTGTTGCCTACCTCAAGGTGAGAGACTTTTCTGATTGAACCCACATAGGGTTTCTGTTTGGCAAAGCTAAGTTAGCTCCCAAGCCTGAACAATGCCATTATGTTCTATCAGAAATCAATCCTGCAGATCATGCCACCAGGCCAGTGTCTGCAAGTGTCTTTGCAATTTCTTCTTAGTTAACAGGTCCTGAATTCCTGCTGGATCATCCATAAGAAACTACAGCTGATGACTTCAGTCTTCAAGATCCTGACAACGATTCGGAGATTCCTCCTGAAGTCAAAACCCTTGTCACCAGAAGTGAACAAAGACTCGTATTGGGCTGTAAGCGCTATGGGTGTTTCTCCAAGTGGACAAGGCCTGACCGCACTACTGCAAGGTTAGTTCATGCTACACATTGCTATCACACTAAGCCCACAGATGTTCATTGTCCGGACTGGCATATATGCTAAACTCTTCTTTCTGCAAAAGACATTGCTCAAAACCAGCTGAGTCTACTACACAATGCAGAACAGAATATCTCTAGCACAGAGATAAAATGTGTCTGTGACAAGCAGGACATTCTTAAAAACAATCCACCTGCTAAGCTCAATCCATTCATCAACAATGATGTGTATACAGATTCAAAGCTTAAAGCCATCTGTACCCCAGCTACTCTTCTCACCCAGAAGCATGGAACTGTGCCTGTTTCACATGGAGACTTTGCAGCTGGGGTTACATGAGCACCATGTTCTTCAGGTACTTATGTGCACCATGCACATCCAGGGATGGACTTATTCAAAGTGCCTTCGACCTTCCAAAGAGACTATCTTGTTTCATCACTATGGAACTTTACGAGTTTGCCTCTCTTGGAGTGACATACTGCACTTGAAAGACTGTTCCAGTTATCAAGACTGCTATGCTGATGGTCATCACAGACTCTACCTGATAATGAACTTGTGCATATGTGTTCTTTCTTATTTTCAGGTCCAGAGGACAAGTTACAAGTTTATGGACTTTAATAGTTGTTATTTATTTGCATAACTACCATTCTGATTTAAATAGTGACATTTACAATGCCAGACAGGGAGTGTGCCGCCCCAATGGGGCATAGAATATGTTATTAGCATTGTTAGTAGATGAGAATTTATATAGATTGTTTCTCTATACCATTTTCTATGGATGTTTTATATTAGTTCACATGCTGCCATCTAGTGACTCTTTGTGGTAATGCACATGTTTTTTTTATGTTCCTTTCCTGATGTCTATGAGATATTTCCTCTTTGTATGTAATGCCCCACCCTTCTTCCTGGTCAGTACTTCCTGTGTCATGGATGCAGCTACAGGCCACATGTAACAAGGGACACATGTATTCCACATAGTACGCTACGAAGGTATCTTTTGACCGCATAATACTGAAATCATGAATCTGCTGTTATCCTGTTGTCTGATGTACAGAATAAAGCAACCCTTTTGGATGAAACGGTATTGGTGAGTTCAGCTATCTGACAATGATTGTCCTCAGTGATTGAATCTGCTTATACAGGCCAGGCATAGAGGTCTCAGCAAGGGATAAGTCACTAACACAACAATCGGAGTCAGAATACATACAATTACATCCATTGGGCAGGCATTTACATGCAGTGCAGGGGCGGATTCAGAGTCCAGTCTTGGGAGGGGCACTACCAGAAAATAAGGTGTTGCGAACAGAACAGAACATTACATTGCAGTTGTTTAATATGTATAACAGCAATTGTTTTTTAAATTTTGTTTTACACATCCTGACACTTTTGCGTGCAGGAATGGAATCTCTACCAAAGAACATTTGGTACATTTCTGTCATGAAAATGGGTCTATCATCCACACTGCACATTACTTTGTTTAATTCCTGTACCAGACTGAATAAAGGGGGGCCCGGTAACCTGCAATGTCAGCGGTTACCAGGATCCCCTTCCTCCTGTCTGGGCCCCTAAGTGGCGGAATGCTAGGGCCCAGTTGCAGCTGCAACTATGTGCAGGCAGGGGGCTTGTGCATATCAGGGCACCCAGATGTACCCCTACCCATTCACTAAAGGGTTAAATTAAATATTTAAATAAGGCACCAGACTTTGAAAATATTGCTTTAATTGAAAAAAAAACAAAAGACAAGTTTTTGACAAGTGTGCTGCTACAATGGTGCATATAATATGACAGTTCATAGCCACAGTTAATATTTACATTAATGTGAGATGAGCATTTATATCGTTTATTTTCTTTAAGCCATTTGCTCATTCACATTGTATGGCTAAGTTCATATACTGCCATCTAGTGGTCGTTTTGGTTATTGCACATGTTTTTCTGTGTTCACGTCCCTTACATCTATGATGTATTTCCCTTGTGTGTAAGGCTCTGCCCTTTCTTCTTCATAGTCCTTTCCTAGTGTCATGGCTGCTTCTAACAGGACCACATGCTAATCTGCATTGCATGCTTGGAAACATTATCATCTTTGACCACTTTAAATACCGTCAATTCATTCATCTGCTGTATCCTGTTGTCTGCTATAACCTGCTGCATGGAATAAAGTACTTTGTGGATGTAAAAGGTATTTGGTGAGTTCAGCTATCTGATAAGGATTGTCCGCAGTGAATATATCTGCTTATACAGGCCAGGCATAGAGCTTTCAGCAAGGGCTAAATCGCTAGTACAACAATCGACGTCAGAATAACAAGTCTTTTATTTAAAAAAAAGTTGATCCACCAATGTAATCCAGCGTCCGTCACCATGTCCAGCATTGTCCACGATGACTCAACTAAATAAATTAATTGTTTTTTGTTTTTTTTAAAAAGACGCATGCTGTCCTGACCAAAGGCAACAAACTCCCACCGCATAATGATGCATCTGATAGATGCCGGCAAAATGAAAACAATTGGGTGGAACTAGCCAATCCTTCGGCTCCATAGTGAATGACCCTCTCTAGTGCTTATATTTGAGAGCCCTCCCTTTTGTTTCACAATGGACTATGGGGAGGAAATAATGTACAATTAAATATTTCATTATCAGCAGAACAGATGCAGTAGAAGATTTAGGTGGAGGGATTTAATACATTTGATTGTAGGATCCTTTTTTAACCCTTTTTTCTCTCTTGTCTGCCATGCTATGTGACTTGTACATGAGCCTCTTCCTCCCTCTGTGTATAACCTATACATTAATGATGAACTGTATCCAGACCACCATTATCAAGCTTAATGGTTTAAAGCAGGTGTAGCAAACCTCAGGCCCTCCAGCTGTGGTGAAACTACAAATCCCATGATGCATCTCTCTTCGGGAGTCATATCTGTGAGAATCTTGCAATGCCTCATGGGATTTGTACCCACCACAGCTGGAGGGCGTTCCACCACAGCTGGAGGGCCGGAGGTTTGCTACCCCTGGTTTAAAGGCTTCTCTACCCAACCAGCTAAGAGGCTGGTGGTGTTCTCTGCTCCTGTTGATTAGGTTGCATCTGAATAATGTTATGGAGAATGCAGCAGGAGGAGTAAGACTCTGTGACAGGAGGTTAAAGCATGGAACCCAAAACTGAAATATTGGTCTGTGGCGTTTAAGCACACCTGGACATACCGGGAACGTGTGCCCCATTCACATGCATTCGTGCAGTGTTTCAGTGTTTGCCATGCATTCTCATTGGTTTCAGTGGGTCCCCACACACGTGACAAATGCAGAAAAATAGTACATGTAGCAAAATCTGCAATATGTGTTCCGCATTTTTTTTCCTTCTGTTTGCGCAATAATTAATAATAATAATCTGCACAGCCCAACCTGAGACTCCGCACAGCCTACCTGAGACCCCCGCAGCCGATCTGAGGCCCCACACAGCCCATCTGAGACCCTGCACAGCCCTCCTGAGACCCTGGAAACATCTGGCTGCCACCCTGGAGCAACACAGGGTAGCTTCATATTATTCTGCATTGCTATATAATGTATTGCTGGGATTTGTAGTCTTCTATAGCTGGTGGTATTCTGCAATGCTGTATAATGTATTGCTTTGCGGTGGGCCTCCATGAAGGATCAGCGGCTTTAGACCCGCTTCTGTGCTCCCTTTTGGTCCTGATCCACCATGGAGTGTAGGCTTGAAATCACTCAAGTCTCTCCTCCATGAGAGATTAGAAGGGGCACCACTGGGAAAACAGCGAGCCCAGAAGTGGCTCCTAAATTAACAAAGCGGCACTGGAGAATTAGGTGATTTGAATGTGGATCAGGAGTGGAAAACATAGGGAACAGTTGGTCTAGAGCAGTGCTCCCCAACCATTTTATCGCCGCGGACCGGTCAACGTTTGATAATTTTACCGCATTGATTATTTATATTTTAGATTATTTTGATTTAATAATTTTAATTTAATTGTATTTAAACATGCCTTCAAAATAAAATAGATTATAATAGGGATTATAATAGGGAACATTACAGTGTAATATTCCCCATTATAATCCACTTGTCTAATTACAAGAAAAAGCATGAAATAGCTGTACACAACTACTATCCCCCCCGCCACATATCTATGACCCCTTTACAACCCCCCATCCA
>NW_017308213.1:170971-174653 GCF_000935625.1 Nanorana parkeri | reverse complement strand
GGCGGGGCTTGTGACACACACGCCTCCTGTGACTCACCTCCCCTCCCGCCGCCTGTTACTATGGACGCGGCCTGGAGGGGAGGTGAGTCAAAGGACCCGCCCCCTCACTGTGAAGCCCGTCGGCAGTGCGGGGCCCCGGTGGTTGGGGACCACTGGTCTAGAGCATTGAACTATGGATTGATTGGGGGGGCGCTAATAAAAGACTTGCTCCCAGGCGCCTCATGACCTTGCTACGCCTCTGTGTCCTGGTCCCATAATTGCATAGAGCATTCTTTTGGTGGTATTTGATTGCCGCTGGGTTTTTTAGTTTATTTATTTATATAATTGGAACAAAGAACAAACATTATGGGGAAACAATTATATTTCTTGTTTCTGTTCTAAAAAAATATCAAATAAAATCAAATTTCTTCATAAATTTATTCTGCTAAATGTTTTTGGTAAAAAAAAACCAAAAAAAAACCAATAAGTGTATACTAAGCGGTTTGTGTGAATTGGTAGGTACCAATTATAAGTCTTTTTAAAACATGGTTTTTATCCATATGGTGTTAAACAACAAAATCAGGATATGGCTGGTATATTTTTTTCAAACCGTGTGTCTACTAGATAAAATCTTATAATTTGAGGAAGCTGAACCCCCCCACCCCCAGAACAAAAATTATCTATGGCTCTGGCCACAGGGAAATCTTATTTATTTGCTGTGGCAATGTCCAAAACTTAAGATATGGGGTGGGAGTTTTTGATACTTTAAATGCTGTTTATGGTACTTCTTTAAATACTGACCCACTTACATACATTTTGGGAGGTTTCAATGTCCACAAGTTAGAAAACAATACTGCACTGAAATTAGTAGATATATGCAATTTAAAAAAAGTACTTATGGATTATGAAATCAGGCAAGCAAATATGAATGGTTCTGGTCTAGCTGGCAAAGTAGTTTAAAGGAGAATTATGGGATGCGTGAAAAACATTCATCCCCATAATTCAAGCCAACCTGTGACACTGAAGCTGTCACAGGTCGGCTCTATTGATCAGGAAGTCAGCGAACACATACCGCCGATTGCTGAGTTCCCGATCAACTCCATGCAAAGGGATGGTGACTATCAGTGACCGCTACCCGTGGGGATTCCTTTCTCCCCTTTCCATTTCTCCAGCATTGACTGGAGGAACGGATGGGGGAGGGGGCAGGCACAGCTGGCTCTACCTCTAGAGAGGCAGAGCCAACTGTTAGGCAGTTTTGGGTCACTGGAGGATATTAGTATATGTACTCACGTGACCTTGAAGAGAACCGTAGGAAAAAAAGGTTAAGATTGAAACATCCCAGAGTAGATAAATCACCTTGGATGTTATATCATTGTTTGATTATGTGATACTAAAAAATTGTGCAATATCTGTGTTTTTTGGTTTTTTCCCCCCTAGTCATCTTCCAGGACAGCCAATGAGAGCGAGGGCTTTGCCTGCTTGAAACAGGAAAACACATCATCCACATTAGATAAAAAGACACTCCTACAAACCCACCTCAGTTGTTTTGTGTTTCCTCTGGCCGAACAGGAGCATCGTAACGTTTGTTTTTTCCAGGCCATCATGCAGGCGCAGGGGCCTCCCATGCTATGCGGTCTTAAAGACAGGGACAGTGGATCCAGGAGATTGGTATAGGTGGTCTTCCGGATTGGACCCCCTTCCGGATCGGACCCTCCACAGTTGAAGGGTCGGCAACCATCCTCCACGGCATCAGTTGACTACAGACAGAGTCCCCGTTTGTGTCTCTAAATAACATGGTTATTGTCCTATGGCCCTCTGAACCAGGTGCTGGAGTTGGGCAATGGTGGCCTGCTCCCACTATGCTGATCATGGGTCCCACAATGTACCCTCCATGTTCCCTCAGGCCCCCCACCCAACCCAGAGGCAGGGGTTCTTACAGGAGCCTGCTTGCACCCCCCTCAGGGGGGGGGGGGAACCCCCGCCCCCCCCCGGTCACACTGGGCCTAGTTGCGGCCGTACCCCTTAGTGGCCGATTGCGTGGGGCACTGGGGATACTGGGGCCCCGGGAGGTGGCTGGCAGGTGTGGTGTTTCCCCTGCAAGGGTCTTACCAGGTCAGCGGGCTCGTGCAGTCTCATGCCAGATTGCGGGGGAGGAGAGGGGGAACATGGCCACAGCTGAACGCCGTGTAACACGGGGGAGGCGTCGCACTGGAACTGACGTCAAGATGGAGTGACGCACTTCCGGTAGGTCACTCCCGGGTGACTGAAAGTGAAGCGGGGTGTGCATTCCAAGATGGTTCGCACGCTCCAGGATTTAAGGAGCGGGACTCTGCGGCAGGTGCAGTCTACTGCAAATGCTCGGCCACTACAGGATGTAGAGACACATCATACTGCTTGACTGGGTCCACATACAGCCAATAGGGATGCCGGGAGTGGGCCAAGTGCGCGGTCAGCAGACAGGTCACCATGCCTTCGGATGCTGGACCACAGGCTGCCTCTCCTGATCTGGGAGATTTGGGCACTGGCGCAAAGGTAGGCGTGTTTTTATTTGGGAGATTCTCTCCTGCCTATCCCTACTTGCATTGGGGGCCTGCTTTGGCAGGGCAAGGGGGCAGCTCTCTACATTACATCCTGGGCTTATATGGTGCTCTGGGTGAAGTCTTAGAGCCAAGAGCACAGGGGTTAAGTGCATCCTTCTTGTTTACACAGGTCAAGGCCCTAGATGTCAAGCTGGTACCTCTTGCCCGAAGGGTAGAAAATGCGCTTCTTGCAACATCAAGCTGTTGCGGGGGAGGTCAAAAACCCTTGTGCAAAGTATGTGTGGAGCAGGGATACCAAAAGAGTCAGCAGGGATGTTTAAGTGCCTTATGGATACCATAAGGAAATGGTCTCCAGATTTCAATCATTCCGCTCTATTACTCAAAGTACTGGGTCTAGTTTGGGGGTGCAGAACAATCTGGGCCCTTCAGGAGAAGGTTGCTCAAGCTTGTACACAGAGAGTGTAGTGAGTGGCGAGGTACCCAGTGATGGGTCAGATTCCACACATGCAGGGCCGGCCTTAGGCCTTTAGGCGCCCTGTGCGAGAAAGCTTTACAGCGCCCCTCAGTGGCCACACCCTTTAGTGGCCACGCCCCCGTAACCACACCCATTTCCCCCAATATATGCACCATTTAAAGACTCCTATTTTGTTAAGCCGCAAAGAAACATATTAAAAAGTGTGATAAAAATAAAACTTTTATTCAAAGGTATTAAACTTGTAGGCACAATAGAAGTATTCTTATCAAATAAAACAACAGAAGGTAAACAATAAATGTCAAAATACAATAGAGTCTATAAAAATAAAGTGTCAGGTCGTCATGCTGACCCCTTTTTTCAAGTAAGTGCATCTAGAAAAGTAAAAATAAAAAACAGAACACAGACCCCGGGCTACATGTAAATGAAGCCAGGGGTCTGTATTGTATTCAGACACATAATAATAATAATTTGTTTGAGAATGTGCGGCGGCCATGTTGGCCACCAGCGTGTTCTCTGAATGCGTGCCACCATCTTGGAGGCAGGGAGCATGACGTTACATGACGCCATGCATGCGTGGCGTCAGGTGACCTCACACGCCGATATTGGCCCCACCATCTTGGTGTATACCTAGATATACACCAAGATGGCGGCGCCCAACACGTGCGGTGTTATATGACGTCATGCGCCC
>NW_017308213.1:167026-168601 GCF_000935625.1 Nanorana parkeri | reverse complement strand
GAGAAGCCGCCCACAGGACGAGCTGTGACGGCCGCACGGCGCCCTTGTTGCCATGGCGCCCTGTGCGGCCGCACGGCTCGCACACCCCTAAGGCCGGCCCTGCACACATGGGGCCTGAAGATCAATCAGAGGAAGACTCTGAAGCAGATGTTAAGGAACCGAAAAGAGTAAAGTATCTGTTTTCTTCATTTGACACTGGGAAATTGTTGAAACTGTGGACTTAAAGGAAGAGTTAGGGCTTCAGACCAAAAAGGGCTGTGCATTTCTGGTCCATAAATCCCTAAACGATATTCAATCTGAATGGGAACACCCAGAAAATAAAATTATTCTTTTCGTCTAGCCTTAAACGGAGATTTCTCTTTTCCGAGCAGGATGCAGAGATTTGGGAAAAATTTGCAAAATTGGATGCGTCACTCTCCAAGGTCTCTAAACATTCTGATTTATCGTTTGAGGATATGGGGGTGTTAAGGGACCCTATGGACAAAAAAAGCAGAGTTTTTGCTCAGGAAAGCTTGGGAGGCAGCCAGTGCTGATTTCAAGCCTGGCCTCGTCATCGCGCATCTGCGGTCACACCTAGAAGGTGGTGCCACTAGGGAACAAATCTTGGATTTTCTTCCCATCCTCAGCAAGGGCATGTCTTATCTCGCAGATGCCTCGGCAGAGGCTGTTAGATACTCAGCAAGAACTACAGCTCATCCAGGAGAGCGTTATGGCTGAAAACATGGCCTGGTGACGCAGCCTCCAAAGCAAAGGCTTGCGGATTGCCCTTTAAGGGGATCGGCTTTTTTGGCAAGAATTGTAGACTGTATTAGACAGGTCCGCAGACAGAAAAAAAGGGGTTTCCCCTACCCAAGAAACAACAACAAAAGAAAAATTTTTTTCCTCCCTCGTTGGGACGACCCTGACGGACAACAATTTTGTCCTAGAGGGTATCAGATCAGGGTACAGGATAGAACTAATTGGCCCCCCATCCAGATATTTGGTTACTGCTCTCACCAGGCATCAGGAGAAGGCGAGGGTTATGACGGCGTCCCTTTAGGAACTACTAGAACAAAAGGTTATTGTTCAAGTTCTAAAACAAGAGGAAGGCAGAGGGTTTATATTTGCAAGGATAAAACCCTCAGAAAAATGCAGGTTAATCTTAAACCTAAAACTCTTGAACAGGGTGGTGTGGTACAAGAGGTACCGTATGGAATCAATATTCTCAATAAGGGACTTGCTGCCACAGGGAGCATTCCTAGCCACAGTAGAGCACATGGGCGCATACTTGCACATTCCGATACGGAGGAACTGCTTTGGTTTGCGGTCAGGGGTCCAGCTGGGGTTCTCCATTTACGTTGCAGGGCACTGCCTTTCGGTCTGTCATCCTCTCTGAGGATTTTTATTTCAATACATTTTTATTGGAGATTTTAAATTTTTTGTTTCATAAAACAAGATAAGACATTACAGGTGCATTTGAACGTACAATAAGTACAGATACATGTACGTAAATTACATTCAACTGGTGAACTTTGGTGGGTAACCTGGAAAGGGGAAAGGAAGAATGAAAAATAGATCAAAAGAAACAGGAGCAGA
>NW_017308213.1:166263-166972 GCF_000935625.1 Nanorana parkeri | reverse complement strand
CCTAATACTTAGAAGACAAGCTTTCAAGAGTTTTTCTTTCTTCCTCAGGTATTGCTTCAGACTTGAGAAAGAGAGGAAAACTCTCAAAAGCTTTTCAAATCCAGCAAACACCAGGGCTGTGTAAATAATCACCTATAGCGATAGAGGACTACAAACCGCAGCAATACATTATACAGAAAAGCAGAATAACACCAGCTATAGAGGACTACAAATCCCAGCAATACATTATACAGTAATGCAGAATACCATCAGCTATAGAGCACTACAAATCCCATCAATACATTATACAGCCTTGTGGAATAATACCATTATCTATAGAGGACTACAAATCCCAGCAAAACATAGTGCAATGCAGAATAATAGTATATACATTTGCCACATACTCTGTGCTGCTGCTCTACTCTGGGGTTCTTGCCTAATGTATTGGGCAGAGCATGCCTTGATGTGTCTTCTCTGTCCCTACTCTGCTAAAATACATGAGCAGCCAATGGCAGTGCTCCCTCTATAGCAACTGGGGTGGGCTGAGGAAGATACAAGTGGTTGCCGAGTGCTGAGGAGCCCGTACAGCAGGGGGGCCACTGGACACATTTCTTATTCCCGTGGGGGCCGCTACTATATAAAGATACACACAGAAAAATACAACCCCCCCTCCCCACACTAATACACCCCCCTGCACAAATAAAATAATACACTCCCCACACACATAATA
>NW_017308213.1:134152-165473 GCF_000935625.1 Nanorana parkeri | reverse complement strand
CGGGGGGGGAGGAATAAGCTGGGGGGGGCAATTGTAACTGTAGAGACGCCTATGGGAGTGGACAAGTAAAAAGAAAGGAAAGGCACTCAAGAAAACGTGAGCAAGGACAGTAATGCATCGCCCAAAGGGGAACTTGCTCGCACTAACCCGAACAATAGTAATGCGGTACAATAATGTGTCACCTCAAATATGCCAGTGTTTCCATGTATTGCAAAACCTGTTATATCCATCTCTGAATTACATATATTTTTTTCATAGGCATAGTGAAGGTTAATTATAGTTAACGTCTCAGAAAGGTTTGGAGAGTCCAGGCTCTTCCAGTGTCGTACAATGGTCAATCTAGCTGCTAGTAAGATCTAATACTAATTGCGATAAGTATAAGGGAACTCTGCTATGGCTATTGATAACAGGCCTAGCACAGTGTTAGGAGGTGTCAGTATGCTCGTTACAAGTGAGATCTGTCGGAAAATTTGCTTCCAAAAACTTGTAAGGCCCCTACAGGATCAAAGAGTATGGTATAAACTGCCAATCTGGTATATGGTATAAACTGCCAATCCCAGACCACTTACGCTTCTATGTTTAATTAAAACTGAATGGGAGCATCTGGGTTTTTTCCCTTGCCAAAAATATTTACGGATAATACCGTGTAATGTTTTGAAATAGCCATTGGGATTGGGTATTGGCAGAGTTCTATAGAGGTCCAGATTTTGAGGAAGGGCCTTAGTTTTAAAGGAGGCTAGTCTTGCAGACCAGGACAGAGTGTCTCTACGAATATTGTTTAAGAGGGATTGTAGTTGACCTAAAAAGGGTACATAGTTGCAAATATAGGGGCCTACTAAAAGGAATGACAATATGGAATGCCCATAGACTTTGACAGGGGAAGATAATGCCCATAGACTACAATGAAGCCAAACGGAATGCCCATAGAGTATAATGGGAAGCATAGTATCAGATATTTTGTAGGCAAATCTGAAAAAGATATCAACTTATCCTTTACCACAGATCTTCCCCGTGTATAGTAACATCTTTTACAATTACTTTGGATTTTTCCTGTTTTCTATGGAATGACAAGGGTAAATTACACCAAAAATGCCCATAGAGTATAATGGGAAGAAAGATGGGCCTTGGAGTCGAGAACCATATGACACATCAAATAAATCTTTAGCAGGCATACTCTCCAAGCACATTAGCAACATTCTAAATTGAGATTAGGTGGGATTATTATTATTTTCTATGGAATGACAAGTGTGAATGACACCAAGAATGCCCATAGACTATAATTTATTAGATTTAGATTTATTTGAAGTGTCATATGGATCTCGACTCCATTTTTTATTATTTTTTATTATATAACAAAAAAAGTACGCTAAATTTTGAAAAAAAAACAGTTTCCTATGAAATGTTATGAAACATTTATTATCACCCCAATTTTTTGGTTAAATATAAAAGATGGGGTCACGTTGGGTAACTAGACACCAAACATGTCAAGCCGTAAAATTGCGCCGCCTGTGAAATCGCAGAAAACAACCACACCCAAAATTGGCCATAGGCAACACTTTAAATGCTTTTAACGCTCATCGGTTTAGTGTTATCACTATTTAATGGCCCTAGACTTATTGCTCTGTCTCTTATGTGATAGCCAATTCACATAACAGGTCCTCTTTATGGAGACATCAGAGGTCTCCAAAACCCCTAATGTCACCTAGGGACCCACAGAGAAGCAGATGAAGCAGAGAGAAGCTTCAGCAGCTTCTCACTGGCATCTGTTGCTGGAGAGCGACACTGAATGCGGATGTGATGTAATATACACTATATTGCCAAAAGTATTGGGACGCCTGCCTTTACACGCACATGAACTTTAATGGCATCCCAATCTTAGTCAGTAGGGTTCAATATCAAGTTGGCCTACCCTTTGCCGCTATAACAGCTTTAACTCTTCTGGGAAGGCTGTCCACTAGGTTTAGGAGTGTGTCTATGGCAATGTTTGACCATTCTTCCAGAAGCGCATTTGTGAGGTCAGGTAGTGATGTTGGATGGGAAGGCCTTGCTCGCACTCTCTGCTCTAATTCATCCCAAAGGTGTTTTATCGGGTTAAGGTCAGGACTCTGTGCAGGCCAGTCAAGTTCCTCCACCCCAAACTCGCTCATCCATGTCTTTATGGACCTTGCTTTGTGCAGTGGTGCGCAGTCATGTTGGAACAGGAAGGGGACATCCCCAAACTGTTCTCACAAAGTTGGGAGCATGAAATTGTCCAAAATGTCTTGGTATGCTGATGCCTTAAGTGTTCCCTTCACTAGAACTAAGGAGCCAAGCCAAACCCCTGAAAAACAACCCCACACCATAATCCCCCCTCCACCAAACTTTACACTTGGCACAATGCAGTTATGCAAGTACCGTTCTCCTGGCAACCGCCAAACACAGACACGTACATTGGATTGCCAGACAGAGAAGTGTGATTCGTCACTTCTCTAGAGTCCAGTGGCTGCATGCTTTACACCACTGCATCCAACGCTTTCCATTGCACTTGGTGATGTAAGGCTTGGATGCAGTTGCTCGGCCAAGGAAACCCATTCCATGAAGCTCTCTATGCACTGTTGTTGTGCCAATCTGAAGGCCACACAAAGTTTTGAGGTCTTTAGCTATTGACTCTGCAGACAGTTGGCGACTTCTGCGCACTGTGCGCTTCAGCATGCGCTGACCCGGCTCTATCATTTTACGTGGCCTACCACTTCGTAGCTGAGTTGCTGTTGTTCCCAGTTGCTTCCACTTTGTTATAATACCCTTAACAGTTGACTGTGGAATATTTAGTAGCAAGGAAATTTCACAGATGGACTTATTGCACAAGTGGCAACCTATCACGGTACCACACTTGAATTCACTGAGCTCCTGAGAGCCACCCAGTATTTTACAAATGTTTGTAGAAGCAGTCTGCATGCCTAGGTGCTTGATTTTTATACACCTGTGGGCATGGAGGTGATTGGAACACCTGAATCCAATGATTTGGAGGGGTGTCCCAATACTTTTGGCAATATAGTGTACATCACTTCCTGCATTTGGGGACAGCAGAGGAGATCAAAGGGAGATCGTGTACTGAACTCCCTTTGATCTCCTGTAACAGAGTCGCCGAGCCGGTCCCAGCCGCACTGGGCACAGCGGATCTCGGGACCGGCAGTGACGGAGGTACGGGGGCGCACACCCACAGCTAGTACAAGCAATTGGGCGTCTCTAGAGATGCCAGATCGCTGGAATGT
This sequence comes from Nanorana parkeri, assembly GCF_000935625.1. Lineage (NCBI taxonomy): Eukaryota > Metazoa > Chordata > Amphibia > Anura > Dicroglossidae > Nanorana > Nanorana parkeri. The sequence goes on along the minus strand of NW_017308213.1, from coordinate 162,222 downwards.
AAACAGCCATCGCTGGCTGTTTACATTGCTAACAGTTCCCCTGAGCGCCGCACACAAGCAGGGGCAGGACATCTCAAGACACGCTCCCGCTCCTATAAGGCTGCCACCTGGCCGTTCAGGAATGGCCATGGTTGCCAAGTGGTTAATAGCATGCAGAATTTCACGTGGGGAGATATTCGCATTAAGATGGTGAAGTTGGGAACTGGATAGACTAGATAGGTGAATTTTACATAGTACTGAGGGCTGAGAGATTGTGTGGCCATCCTTAAGGTTATATAGACTACTATAGTAGGAGCTAAAGGCATCGGCTATCTTTTGAGGATGCCATATTTTCCTCAAATAACAATGGTCAGCGTGAATTATATATGGGATTTTAATTTGGCCTTGTTGGGTTTTAAGGCGGTTCATAAACAGTTGTCCTGCCCTGCTACCTTTAGAATAAAAGTTGGCTTTATATCTTAAGAGTTGATTTTGTTCTAATAGGTGCATTCTAAGGTCAGTTCTGAGTTTACCCAGAGCAGTAGAAGTAGCCGCCGTAGGATTTGATTTATTTTGTGAGTCAAGGCTATGGTTCTGGAAGAGCAGGTGTTGGCGAGACCTCTGCTTCTTAGTCCTTGCCTCAATTTGCATGAAGACCCCTCTCACAAACGCCTTATGGGCATTCCAAAGACTGTGAAAGAGTTTTTTGACATTAATGAATCCTCTGTTGAAAATGTTTAAAGCTTTTTCAACCAACTGCTTGTTAGCAGGGAGGAGCATTTGAGAAACATTATTGCGCCACATATACACATCTCAGTAAACAGGACGAACAGGAATGGATACAGACACGGGTGCATGATCCGACCACGTAATATCGTATATATTCGAAGCAGGCACCTGTGACAATCTTTTGTCCACAAATATAAAACCAATCCTAGAATACGAGTTATGTGGAGCAGAAAAAAAATGTATAATCTCTCTCCGAGGCATGCAGACAACGCCATATGTTGAAAAGAGATTTATCACACATACGTTGTTGCATATTAGGCGAATGCCGTTTGGATGGATTCAAGGAATCCAAAGATGTGTTCATAACCATGTTGAAGTCACCAAATAGAACCATATAACCCTGTCGTGGCTTGGATACCTTCTTAAACATTTTGTGGAGGAAGCGAATCTGGTGTGTGTTGGGCGTACAATGGTATACACTGATGAGTTGATATTACACACCAACGTGAGATAGCGGCCATTGGGGTGGCTATAGGATGAAATCTCTGAAAAGTAACCATGTCTCTCACCACAATCATAACTCCCCTAGTTTTTCTGGGGTAATTAGCAAAGTAAGTGTTTGGGAAGGGTTTGTGAGAGCAATGAGGTGCTTGAGATAAAGAAAAGTGCGTTTCTTGAACACATATGACATCTGCTTGTAAGGAACGGGCTTCATGCCATAGATTTTGCCTCTTGGCAGGATGGTTTGGGCCTTTGGCGTTAAGCGATACTATTTAACAGACATCTGGGGAGTACAACAGGTCATGGTGTGTATGCGTTGTACCTGGAAGCAGCAAATGTGATCCAGGCGATCGAAATCAGGACAGTCGCAGGACGGTGGAGGGTAGGTGACTCATCAGAGAAGCAAGATTTCGGTTGACAATGCACACGAGGTTTCCTTGATCGGCTCAGGTTAGGAAGTAAACACAGAAAAGGAACAAGTACGTTAAACATGGAAAAAATACAAATAAGATCCCATCTTGGGATCGTGTTGCAGAACAACATACTGCACGGCACAACGGGGGTATCGCAGAAGTGAGCAATGTGGCACCAGGAGGCAATAGGCTTCGCTGTTGATCTCCTCAGGATTTCATCTAACACTACCTCTCTCAGACCTGGAGTTGCGGTTGCATCGCGGAAGACGCCAATCAGAGGTATCCCTGTTTGGGGATATGGCTGGTCTAGGTGTAGATTCCGCATACGGGACAATATCCCATTTCTTGAGAAGGGACAGGCCCTGCTCAGGTGACACAATGGTGATGGTTTCATTATCCTTGGTTATAAGAAGCTTAGCAGGGTACCCCCACCTGTAGTGGATCTGGTGGGTCCTCAAGGACTTTGTGACAGGGAGAAGGTGTTTCCTGAACAGCATAGTGTGCTGGGACAGGTCTGCAAAAAATTGAGCATATTGCTTAGGAACATGGGTGGCGTCACGGACGACCTGAAGCAGCTTGTCTTTCACATGAAAGAAGTGCACCTTCATCAAAACATCGTGAGGCACCTTTTCGGGGAAAAATTAGGGTTTAGGAAGACTATGAATGCGATCAATAATGAGATCAGTGGTGGATACATCTGGGAGCACTTGCTTAAAAAGGGTCTGGACATACTGAAGCAAGTCACTTTGGATGATCGATTCAGGTATGCCACTCACTTTAAGATTGTTGCGACATGAGCGGTCTTCAAGATCCACCACTTTGGCTTTCACCCAATCCAGATCATCTTCCCTAGCATTGTGTGAATCCACCAGGTCGTACGTTTCAGCAAATTCACCCATTTTGTCCTCCAAATGGGACACACTATCTCCCAGTTGATGTAGATCTGATTTAAATTAGGATATGAAAGATTGTGTGTCATTGTTCAAGGAGCTACTTAATGAAATTAACATGTCACTGAGAGTAGGGTCTGAGAGGTTGATGTGAGATGGGAAAAGCTTCTAGCGGTTCTATTGGCTCTCTAGTGTCATCCATTAAAGAGTTAATCTGGCTCACCTCCTTTAGGGCCTCCGTCTCTGCAGACAGCCTTGGTCTGGATTTCACAGGGCTCCGGTCCTCGGGTGGTGTACTGTGGGGAGAGGATTCTGAGGAGCCAGGCCCAGACTGATGGGAAGAGGAAGCCCCGCCAGAGGATCGAGAGGCCTCCTCAGGAGGAGCCTTGCACACAGCCTGACTGGACAAACCGTCAACATCTTGACCGCGCTTGTGGGATGACGCGGTGAAAAAGTCTGTCAGTTTGTGTGGGCGGTTGCCGGATTTTTTCTTACGGGACATATCCACCGGGTGTAGCAGGGATGTAGGAGCCCAGGAGTGTCAGAAGACCTGCTGGATGTCATTTCAGAAAGCCTCAAGGCACGATGCTGCACGGAGCTCTCTTAAGCCGCATCCATGAAGCACCGGCCACGCCCCCTCTCCGAGGATTTTTACCAAAGTGCTCACAGAGGCTCTCGCCCCCCCTGAGGTCGCGGGGAGTCAGGGTCATGCCGTATTTGGACGACCTTTTATTCTTTGCCCTTCAGGGAACCTCCTCTGGCTGAAGTTGGACATTGCCATGGGACACTTGGAAAGTTTAGGGTGGCTCCTGCACAAAAAGAAGTGAGGGTTCTGGGGCTGATGACGTCAGCCATGCCGGCAGTCTTCTGGGCACAATTGCATTCCAGGGCCCTCCAGACCTTTCTTCTGAGTCAGTGGGGTGGAGAAACAGAGTATATCTGGATCTGTGAGAACCAACACCCTGTCTAAACACTCTTTAATTTGGTGGATGGACAGTCGAAACCTTGGAAGAGGAAGGTTATGGAGTCAGCCGGAACCTCTCAGGGTTACTACGGACGCCACCGCTTGGGGATGGGGAGCCCACCTCCAGGATCTCATGTGCCAGGGGTCGTTGGACGGGGTTTGGCGAAAGAAGCCATCAAACATGCGGGAGTTGAAGGCAGTGGGCCTCGCCCTCTTGCATTTTCAGCACCAAATAGAGGGACCACACATTTTGATACTGTTAGACAACACCACAACTGTGGCATACATAAACAGAGAGATACTAGGTCCCAAGCCTTGATCACCTTGGCAGATACAATCTTGTCTTGGGCAGAGTCCAGGCTCCTTTCCCTGACAGACATCAATTTGAAAGGAAGCCTGAACTGTTTAGCGGATGCCCTCAGCAGGAGAGGATTGAGGAAAATGGAATGGTCCCTAGATGTACAAAACTTCCATTGGATAGTCAGGGCATGGAGGGTGCCAGAGGTAGACCTATTTGCGTCAGCAGCAAACAAGAAAGTGGAACGGTTTTTCTCCCTCACAGAAAACTATGGTGGTCTGGGGGTGGGCGCCTTTGCCCACTCATGGAACTTCTGGTTGGTGTATGCGTTCCCCCCTCTGCACCTGATTCCAAAAGTTATTCGGAAACTAGAGTAGGAGAAAACTGCATTAGTACTGGTTGCCCTGTGCTGGCAAAAGAGACTTTGGTTCACGGAACTTCTGGATATGAGCAGGGAAGTGCCTTTAACTCTTCCAATGAAGGAAGATCTTTTGACGCAGGGGTCGGTGTGTCACCCGCAGGTGCAAGCATTGCGACTAACTGCCCTTTTGGGAGGGACATCTTGATGGGGCAGGGGTTCTCTGAAAGAGTAGTGTCCACTCTCCTTTTCAGCATAAAGGCTTTCCCCTTCAGCTATCTACCACAAGGTATGGAGGGTTTTCTCCACTTGGGGAGTCACCACAGCTGGGAAAGTGGTGCAGGTGTTGGCGTTCTAGCAGGATGGGTTGGATAAGAATCTTGCCTGCATCACCTTAAAGGTGCAAGTTTCAGCTATATCAACCTTTTTGGATGTTAGGCTGGTGGAGGAGCCCCTTGTTAGAAGATTCCTGAAGGCAGCGGGTAGGTTGAGACCCCCAAAGCTTAGAAACTTTCCTACATATGGACCTGTCAGTCGTCCTTCAGGAGTTCCTCAGTCCACCTTTTGAGCCTCCTGCCTGCTGCCAATGTATCGAAACTATTCGCACTGACCGCCAATGTAACGAAAGTGTTCACAATGGCCGCCAATGTAACAAACGTTTGCACCATACACATGCTTAAACTTACCTTGTTCTTGCAGTCTTCAGGCAGTTTCTTCTTTTTTTCTTCCTTAGCAGGGTGGGGGGGGGAGGGGCGGCGGCATTGATTTGCATATGAATTAGCCGCAATATTTACATATGAATGGGCTTCGGCTTATTGATAAGCAAATCGTTGCGGCCCATTCATGTGTAAATGTGTAAATATAACGGCCGGTACAGGAACATCACCAGCAAGCTCCGGAGAGAGCATAGAGTAGAGACTAGAGAGAGCTGGGTGAGGAGGTGTTTTCTGGCCTCCTCCACCAGCTCCCTCTAGTGTCTACTGTGTAGTAGTGCCGGCTCTGCTAAGAGCTGGCCATCAGGCATAGCGGACCTGCCCGAACACAATCAGATTGATTGTGTTCGGCCCGGCCCACCGGGCAAGTGCCCGGTTTGCCCTATGGCCAGTCCGGCCCTGTCGTCCTACCATCATTCTCTACAAATCCGAGAAATGACACAAAGGGGATCGGAGGGCATCGATGTAAGGAAATGTATCCTGGAGTATTTAAGACTAGTGAATGGAGGAAGTCGGATAACCTATTTGTCCCTTTTCATCGTCCAAGGAAAGGTAGTAGGGCTTCTAAAAGCACGATAGGTGGATTAGGTTCGCTATTTCCGAGACTTGCCAATCCCAAGGGAATATGTTACTTGGTAATTACATTGCACATTCCACCAGAGCCTGGGCTACTTCATGGGCAAAAAGAGCAGGGGTGACACCAGATCAGATCTGCAGCCACCTGGTCCAGCTTTTAGACATTCGTCAGGCATTACAGAATTGATATTCTGACTCAACAGAACCAAGCAGGTGGTTATTTCACCCTAAGTAAATGAGCATGTTTCTCGCTGATCCCCTCATTGGCTGTCCTGGAAGATGAATGGGGAAAAAATTAGTTAGGTACCTGGTAACTCTGTTTCCAGGAATCTTCCAGGACAGCAAGTTCCCTCCCGATAATAGATGTTGGAAGATATATGTCAAAAGTCATGTTACATAGGATCAGGGGACAGAGAAGGGTTTGAATTGCTACTCATGTAACGGCCTTCGGTCTTTAAAAGTACTGAAGTGGGTTTGTAGGAGTGTCTTTTTATCTAATGTGGATGATGTGTTTCCTGTTTCAGGCAGGCGGAGCCCTCTCTCTCATTGGCTGTCCTGGAAGATTCCTGGAAACAGAGTTACCAGGTAACTAACTCATGTTTTTTCCTGTAAAAAGCTTTAGTTGGTTATGCAACAGTAATTTATTGCTAGTTGGTATCCAGATGGGGGTTCCCATTTTTTCTTCTTTTTTCGTGTTTTTTTTTGTTTTTGTTTTGAATGTTGATGGTCATGGTTATTGAAAAATTAAATAAAGATGATCTGATTTTTAAAAAAAATACACTTTGCTTCAGTACAGCGTTGCATGACGGAATAAACGTCAGTCAAAGTATCGCAGCGCTGAATACTGAAAAATGGCCTGGCCAGGAAGGGGGTCTAAACACCTGGTCTTGAAGTGGTTAATTAAAGCGGCTTACTTCAACTGCTACAATGCTGTCTATGCAGTCTGTATGATAGTTCTTCCTTTTTCTTTGACATATCTAGTTATATGTGGATTTGTTTAATTAAAAGCCTCTTTATCTCTCCCTCTGTCCCTGTTACATTGTAGCCCAATCATGGCACTTACATACTCTCCAGCCATTATGTTATATGTTTGGTTATTATCTCTGAAATATGGCGAACTGCCTCGTCTCTGGAATAAGGGGTTGTAGTGTTTTTGTGCTTACTGTCTTGACATTTTGTTAAACTTTGTAGATAATACAGTGTGGTACTGCACAAAAAAGAGCTATATGAAAGTGTTTTGCCACTATTTAGCAATTTGGGAGTGTAAGCCTTCTGATAAGCTTTTAGATCTGTTGTGTCAGCTACTTTCACTACTCACTTTTTGCTGTACAACTGATTTTTATCTAGCAATAATAGGCCAAAATTATCTAAAAATACTTTTTTCCTAGTTGAATGAATCAGATTGGAGTGCTTCTGCTGTATATGAGCCAGAATATGTACAAGTAAAAAAAAATATACATGCAAATTATGCGATTATGAGAATTCACTCAACGTGATGGACTATTCTTGTCTTGTACTGATTTTAATAACATATTTGTAAAAAAGATGTTCTAGTTAATCTTGTTATATTTTGTGAATTCTAGTTTTGGGTAGGGATGCACCGATCTATCGGCCGTTGCAACATATTGGCCGAAAATGGCACTTTTGGCAAAATGCAGAAATTGCCATTTTCTGGCTGATTTAGTCACATACTGTAAGTAAAGTTAAAAATATTTAATAAAAATAAAATATATATATTTTTTTAAGTTTATTAAAAATAGAATATTTTATAAATGTGAAAAAGTTTTCCGGCTCTCCTCCCTGCACTGCCAAGCCTCCTGTGACAGATCGGGAGAGCGGTGTGGGGGGAGACAGCTTGTAGTGCTGTCACAGGAGGCTGAGCTCCGCTTGTTCAGCCTCCTGTGACAGCGTGTCAGGAAGAAGAGCGAGGTACAAACACTCAGTGATCGCTGAGTGTCACATACTGTAAGTAAAGTTAAAAATATTTAATAAAAATAAAATATATATATTTTTTTAAGTTTATTAAAAATAGAATATTTTATAAATGTGAAAAAGTTTAAATAAAAAAAACATTTTCGGTTTTGGCCTGACATTTTTTTTCCTTTTCGGTTTTGCAATTCTCATTCTGCATCTCTAGTTTTGGGCTACTGTTAAAAACCCTATTCTTGCTAGGGTTGTATATTTGTTCAGCTGCTAAAAACTATACAGACCGCACAAAGATACAGGAGATAATGTGTTACTGTGATAGCAAAAAGTATTGTTACTTTTTGGTAAATGGCTTAGTATTTTTATGTCAACTAAATTCACTGGACTGTGAAAAAAATGTTTTTTAGTTATTTGTCAAAGTTTCCTAGCTAAAGAACAGGTGTAATGGTTATGCAAAAAAGGCAGAAATATGATACATGAAAATCCCAAAGCTTTCGCTTTGCATTTCCTCTATGTGCTGTGTGTGCACAATAAGTCCTCTATGACTAATTATGAGGTTCCTCACAGCAAGGAAGATTCAAAATTTTCCAGCTGTTATCAGCTTAAAAAACCCCTAAAATGTACATGTATAAATATTACTGATATATGTTCTATAGCATACAAAGTCAGCCAATTACAAAATCTTGTATAGTGCACTTCTGCCTCCAATAGTGTACTTGCCTATATTTTCATTGGGATGTTGATGATGATTGATGTTCTGATACACAGCCCAGACACAGCAGACTACAGGTCAAACTGTGGCAAAAGACTTTGAAAAGGTGGGAGGCGAAAGTGTTAAGGGTAAGTTTTAGGGTTAAGGTTACTTTTATAGTTAAAATAAAAGGGTAGTTAAGTGTTATGGTCAGCCTAAGGGTTAAGTTAATGTTAGGACTCAGGACAAGTTAGAGTAGTCTTTTTGAGCACAGAAAACTAGAGCACTGAAAATTAATGAGCCATGCAACATTTCAGTGTAACCCAAGTGGAGTTTGGATCCCTGACCGTCAGGAAGCAGGAGTTACAAGAACAGTCAAAATTGTGTGATCAGTAGGATTTAAATCCCCTTTAAACTTCGATGACCAGTTTTTAGCTTTATCAGGAATATAACATTATTAGTTTGTATGAATCAAATGTTAACACAGTGTTCTTATTTTGATTTTTTTTCAAAGATTACAAAACTGCTTACCTTTGTGAATTTTGTGTTTTCTTGATCTGTGCAGAATAATGGTTCCATATGAAATAATTGATATTAAAAGCACTAACACAGCCATCAAGATCCAAATAATACAGGTTATATCATTAAGAATCACTGGGCTAGAATCATCTGAAAAAAAAGGAAAATTCCTCAATACATGATAGTCAGAGACTTTTACAATCAAATTTTACTTACACTGTTGCACAATCTCAATGTCAGTATTGCCTCAGAGAAGCTGTCTCTCTTAGCTTTTATGTTGTTTGCAGTAACCTCTTCTTAAAGCCCATTTCCAGCTTTGTAAGTGATTCGTATTTATTGTGGTAATGTAGAGGTGCATTCATGACTCGCATTGCTGGCTTTTTAACTTTTTCTCATGGAGTTTTTAGAGTCCTACAAATTCAAAATTCCCTCCACACGAAACTCAATCTGACACTGGGGTCTTGTACAGGCTATAAAGCAGCTGAGGACTTCCTCTCTTCTATGCTTTACCCTGAAGCCCTGTAGGAATTCCTGTTCTCACATAATATTAGGCAGCAACAAATGGACTGTGCTCACTCTGCTGATCCAGTCCCCTTTACACAGGTGCTAATTACCCTTTGTACTCAGAACAGATCATCAAGCTACTTGGAGCAGCTGTGAGAAGATCAGAGGCAGGCAGAGCTCAACCCCTCCCTGTGAGCTGATTTATCCAGCAATCTGTAACACCTCTGCACGGGCATGACTAGGATCACAACTGCGGAGTGATAGAGGTCATGGTTTAGCAGTAAGCGGTTTCGATTATACTCTCTCAGCAGCTTAGAGGAGGGTATGAAACCGATAACATCATTGGCCGTGATAGCAGGATGAGGGGGAGTCAGGCCCTCTGGGGATATGGCAGGAGTGCCTGATCCCTATAGCTGAGTAACCCCGTATGTTATTTGGCAGTGTAGGAGAGCGGTTATATGAAACTTGGTATCAGAGTTCCCAAGAACTATTGGGGCTATGATGGGCGTAGCACGATATGCAGTGGACGTAGAGGGTTGTAGTTCCCCAGATGACGAACACCCTCGGTTCACTCTATATCATATGACAAGTCCAAGGTTCCTGGTTAAACCCGACAGCCCGGTGAGACCCCACAGGCCTGAGTGGGGCCTCATGTTTAGGTTTCGCCTAAGGCCTCGCAAACTCTAGAGCCGCCTCTGCAAGGGCAGTTCACTTATAGCAACAACTGATATGTTACCAGCAAGGAGAGGTCAGCCAATATGGTTACCCAGAGGTATGGGAGGATGCACCACGAGTAGGTTAGACAGGTACCCCAGCAAGGCATACAATAGTACCTCACAAGTAGTCAGCAGGAAGTTATCCCTGGAGGTTATCTTAGTACTATGAGGAACACAGTGCATCAGTTATCACAGTACTGCAATGTGTATAACCCAAGGTACTTGCAGTTTGTAGTGGTGCCACAGGTAAAGTCCTGTAGGGTGCTGTGATATACAGGAGGAGTGTCTTGTGGGCGCAAGTCCAAGGTGTGTGATGTCTGCTAGCGCAGAGTGTGAATCTTCAGCGTTCACTGTCACAAACAGTAGGACGCCGAAGATTCTTCTGGCTGCGGCCTAAGCTGAGTCCAGCGCGTGCAACGGGGGAGGAGCGACGGAACGTGTTGAGCGTGCGCGCCCCAGGCACGCGCCCCGGGATCGATACGAGGTGAGTCTCTTACACAATCACTCAGAACATTCTGCCAACTGTAGTCGCCACGGGTAAAAAAATAAAAATCTCCAGGTCACTCTGCACTGTCCAGAGGCATGTTCTGTTGCTCAGCAACTGCAAGTGCAAACCACTGCTGAACGCTGTGCTGCTAGAATGTGCTCATTTTAACTGTGGGCACACCTGGCAGTGCTGAAGAAAGGTGCCCGAACTCCGATGGAGGAAATCAATTCAGCGTGGGAACCTACAAGTTAATGTTTTGGTGGACAAACACACCAAATATTAGTTGGAAAATGGTATTTATTAGTCAAAAATATTATCCTCCACCATTTTGCTTAGCACTGTGCAGCTGAAGTGTTGCAGAACAGCTACTTAGCGCTTGGCTAAGGAACTGAACACACCTAAGGGGTTGTTGCCACTATGAATAATATAATATTAATAAATGAGGGGAGAGAACGATAATTACCCTAAGGAGAACTATGGGGAAAAACACTGACCCCATAGTTCTCCTTTAATAAATGAGGGGAGAGAACAAAGTTTTCACAGAGAAGCTTGTGCATGAGGGAAGGATCGCATTGTGGGAAATGTAGTTTTCCATGCCCTACAGAGCCTTTAATTTACACAGACTGCCTGCAGAGCAAAGAGCCTGTCATTCTAAAAGGTGACATGAGGAGATGAAGAGGACAGCGATCAAAAAAGGTAAGTTTCTGTGTTCAGAACTGCATATGCCTGCTACATGTACACTTTGCTGGCATGTTTTTTCAGAAATACCTACGGAAAAGTGGAAATGGGCCCTGCGTGTTTCGTGCCTGTCTTTTTTGAATACTTCCTGGATTTTACATTTTGAAGCAGCTTGAAGTAGGTTTGCTACTTCGTCAATGACCTGTAACAGGCAGTCACGTGCAGTGTGAAAAGTTTTTTACTCCTGTCCTGCATGCTTGTTAAGTAAGTAGCTATTTTGTTTCTATGCTCTGGTTAGTTAGGTACTCGGACAGCTTGATCAAGTTTTTTAAAAATACTAATATTTTAGCCGTCATGCTAGCATTAACAAATAGGCTCCTTTCAGATGGGGCAGGTTTAAATGTCTCTTTAAATATGACACATTTTCAACTTAGTCAACTATATCAATGAAATATGCAGACAGATTAATCACGTTTAAAAAACACTAACATTTTAGCAGTTATGTGTGCATGAATAAATTTTGGCAATTGTACAGCAAAAATACAGAAACCAGTAACATTAACCACCTCCCGTCTGCCGAACGTAGGAAAACGTCCGAAAAGGAGCCTTGTAGATGTGAGTGGGCGTCCTAAAATGTCCTTCTCCGCCCCCTGCTTCTGCGTGTATTGGAGAACTGTGCGGTTTCCAAAACAAGATATAGAGCAAATGAAATCAACTCTATACCTTGGGATCTGCTGTGACAAATCACAGCTGTCAAAGTGTAAACAATGGCTGCGGTTTACAGCCTTGCCGCCATCTCCTTTCTCACACACCGTTTGGATGTGAGAAAGGAGATTGAGAGCTTCACAGTATCGTCCACAGTAAGAAATAAATGTGATGTACACTGCTAAACAGTACACTCTGCTACAGATTAGTGCAATTCAGTTTCAGACGCTCACATAACTTGTCAGCACTGATCAGCATCTCTGATTGTCATCCTAAAAAACCCAGTGTCATCAGGTACCTGTACAGCACGTTCAAATACCAGTGTCATCCAGAGCCCCCAAGTATAGCCACTACAAAAAATGTACAGCAGTGAGGAGGCATTTCAAATTCTCAGTATGTCTGGTGAGAGTGACGGAGAGGCCTCCCTGTCAGATTCTGTATCAGAGTATAAACCTACTGATTCAGAAGAAGTTGTGCTAGCTAAAAGTACCAGGTGTGCTGTCCAATATCCAGCTGACATGCAGCAGGCAAGCACCAGTACTGCCGCTCATCCCCAATGCAGTAGTAAGCACATGTACTGCCGCTCATCCCCATGCAGTGGCAAGCACCTGTACTGCCGCTCATCCCCATGCAATGGCAAGCACCTGTATTGCTGCTCATCCCCATGCAGTGGCAAGCACCAGTACTGCCGCTCATCCCCATGCAGTGGCAAGCACCAGTACTGCCGCTCATCCCCATGCAGTGGCAAACACCAGTACTGCCGCTCATCCCCATGCAGTGGTAAGCACCAGTACTGCTGCTTATCCCCATGCAGTGGCAAGCACCAGTACTGCCGCTCATCCCCAAGCAGAGGCAGGCACCAGTAGTGGGGTGATCCAACATCAGCCACAAAGAATTAGGCCCCAAAGAGCCCTTGCTAATGTACCAGAGGCATTTTCAAATCCTGTATGGCTACCCTCTAATTCTGCAGCACTTGTTGCCCATCCAGGAGTCCAAGTATAAATTGAGAATTTTACTACAATCCAATTTTTTTATGTGTTTTTTACTGACGGGTTATTCAATTTACTTGGGGACCAACCAACCTTTATTATCAGCAGTTCATTGTAAGCAATCCCAACTCCCCCTATGCCAAGTCATTTCAGTGGAAACCTCCGAGTGTTACTGAATTTAAAATCTTTCTCATCCTAACTCTCAATATGGGACTCACCAAAAAAAAAATGAACCTAATGCATACTGGTTTACACACCCAATCCATCACATGTCCTTATATTCTGCTATGATGTCCAGGACAAAATATAAAAGGATAATGAGATTTCTTCATTTCCGTGACAATTCGATTTGCACCTCCAAGACGTGACCCCACATATGATGAGCTCCAAAAAATAAGGCCGCTCATTTTTTTTCCCGACAGATTTTCAGAAATGTATACTCCCAAGCAAAACATATGTATCAATGAGTCCCTTGTACATTTTACAGGCAGGCTTTCTATAAAACAATATCTCCCCAGCAAACGCGCCAGGTATGGGGTGACATTTTACAAACTTTGCGAAAGAAACACAGGATATACACATATGATTTCGGTGTGTATGAAGACAAAGATAGCCATTTGGAGCTCCCGGGATGCCCATCATACATGGGAAGCAGTAGAAGAATTGTGTGGGACCTACTGTCACCCCTATTCCACCAGGGATGGTATCCCCATATTCAGGAGGAATAGCAGAATGGGTTTTTGGGTGTAATTCTAAGGATGCCTATGCTGTGTGTTAGATAAATCTTATTAATTGACAACTTATTAGACATTATAACATTACAGGAGGACCTGAATAAAACAGGGCCATGGGCGACCATGTGGCACATGAGGTTTAATGTTGAAAAATGTAAAGTAATGCATTTTGGGGTTACAAATAGGCAAAAGGAATACACATTAATAGATACTCCGCTAGGGAAGTCAGAAATGGAAAATGATTTGGGGGTAGACCACAGATTGAATAACAGCATGCAATGCCAGGCTGCAGCAAAATAAAAAGCTAGCAGAGTACTGTCATGCATTAAAAAAGGAATGTACTGTGGAGACAAAGCAATCATTTTGGCACTTTATAGATCACTGGTTCAGCCATATCTTGAATATGCGGCTCAATTGTGGTCACCAATCCACAGAAAGGATGTCCTGGAGCTGGAGAGAGTCAAGAGAAGGGCAACAAAACCAATTAAGGGGCTGGAGGATCAAGGCTATGAAACAAGGCTGCTAAATTAAAATTTGTTCATGCTGAAATTGAGGCGATTAAGGGTGGACATGATATTGATGTACAAAATGTTTGGTGGTGATGGCAACATCAGCAATAAACTTTTTACTGTAAACTCCCTAACAAAGACTAGAGGCCACCACCTAAAATTGGTGGAGAAATTATTTAACCACAAAGGCTGTATGGGCTTCTTTTCAGTCAGAGTGGTTACATTTTGGAAATCACTTTCACAAGCAGTGGTATCAGCAGAAAATATTGATTCATTCAAAAATCAATTAGATACTGTCCTAAGAGACCGTAACATACAGGGGTACAGGTACTCTTAAAAACTAAGACCACACACGGACTCCTATATACACACACTCACACACAACACACGCACACAGACACACAAAGGTTGAACTTGATGGACCTGTGTCTTTATTCAACCTCAAATACTATGTAACTATGTAACTTTATGTAGAGAAAATAAAAGGTTCAAGGTTCTCCACAGGTTGCATTATTCTCTCTGCTACTGGGTTCATAGCCTCTGCCAACAAACATCTACTGAGATTCTTCTTTCTAGAGTCCAGGGCACTTACACCTGGACACGGGAAATCTAAAATCTCCCTGATCATGAAGAAACAGGTAGAGGAATTACAGTATCTAAAAGCTTTAAACTTTTAACTGCATTCCCTGGTGTAGTATTTATTATCACCTCCTTTGCATGACAACTTGTTTTCTCTATACCTACACAGGATTTTCCTACTGTTCCCGGGAATGACAATGTGTGATGTGAAAAATCCGTTCTGTAGGTTATGTGAGATTCATTATGTCATTTATCACAAAATTCAGGCTTTGTTCACATCTCAGCATTTGCATTTTTAAGATTTTTCATGATTTTCAAAGCATTTTTGAATGTTTTAAATGCATCATTGCACATTTGTGAATATATTATGCTTTTTAGGTGTTTTTAGCTTCATGTGCGTTTACAAAGAGGAGGAGAGCTGCTCCTTTTCTTCTGAGAAAACGTACAACAAAGACAGAAAAAGTGCTTGAAAAATGCCTGTATTGCGTGTTTACAGGTGTTCTTATTTATGTCAATGGGGCCAAAAATGCTGAATTCTGCCGAAAAGTAGTACATGTACTTTTTACACCAACATGCATTTGGCTACAAGGGACAGAATGCTCGGATGTGAACAGGGACTATAAAAAACTGTGGAAATCTTCTCTTTGAGTGTTGTGGTGCTTAGGCCTTTCAGCTACAAAATACCTAGGTGTGAAGAGAGCCTCATTTGTACCCTGTACTTACCTATATGTCATTGCTCCAGTTAATTGTCACTGCAACTCCTTGTCCTGTATTCTGTTTTATTGTCTCTTTTCTGATCTCTTTTAATAAAAACAAAATAAACATAATCTTACAAAAAAAGTTTTGACTGAACATACACTTTATAGGACACTTTTCTTTCTACATAAAGACTGCCATAAGTGACCTCTTTCTAAAAGGCTAGTCTGACCAACTTGCTTCACTACTATGTACATCACTAACCCAGAACAAGTATGCAGATAAGGCCTTTTTCTTACTGACTTTCTTGATAAACATACTTGTTTGACTCTTTCGCTGCCACCGATGTAAAGCTTACGGCGGAACATATCCGCTTGCAGCTGGCCACGTCAGTAAGCCTTACGTTGGTGGCTTTTACTGTTCTGGTGTAGCGACCATGATTCATATCATTCTTGTGACAGTCCTCTGTAAAATAATAGCTGTCATCAGTGGCTAAAAAGCCGCTGATGAGAGCTATTAACAAAAATTCCGCAGCCCCTCCTCCCCGCTTGGAGTTGCTCCATGTATGGGCTGAGGCAGCGGGGATCTGAGGAGAAATGGCCGGTGGGTGGTGGAGGAGGGAGCCGCTGATCAAAGGAATGGGTGGATTCCTTTTTCCAGCATGATGGATACAAAATGGAATCAGATGTACAATGAACAGAAGATTAACTCATGGTTTTGTGGTTCTGTAAACATGTTTGTGTCTTTAGAATCTTTCTCGTGTGAACGGACATTATATCATGTTCCCTGTCACTCACTGTTATCTTCAGCTTTCCACTAATTAAGCAAACAGGAAAATTGTGATTTATGGTCTGACGTCAATATAATCATTTCTGAGAAACACTTATCTATTAACTCATGTGTCCGGTCAGTCTGACATTTCCAGCAACATACTAACCTTGTACAAACTATTATACTTATTGTTAGTTAGTTAGGGGAACTCCTATTTCCCCTTGGCTATGTGCCCACAGATAGCTTATATAAGGTTTTTGATTATGTATGTAAAGTTGTCACGCTATCATCCTATCTGAAATGTGAACCGATGGGTATCGTACTCTACAATAAACCAATACACAGATTGCATATTTGAAGAGCGTCTGATGCCGTCTGTCAAAAGGATAACTTATAAGGATTAAACCGCTTGTTCCTAATATTGGGGTCCCCATTGATGGTTTTGAAGACTGCAGTAAGGTCCCCTCATAATCACTTCTTTTCTAAGGTGAATAAGTTTAGATTTTGAATGCGGTCTTCATAACTCAGGCCTTCAATCCCTTTAATTTTGTAGACCTTTGTAATGATCGCGGCGTGTGTGCATTCCACTGTGGAGCGCAGCGGCTAGGCGGAAGTCCTATTCACGCTGATGCGTTCCAGGGTGGAACGCATTCGCCGGATTACGTTCTGGGCTCCTCCCCTAACTTCCTCCTTAAGACGCCGGCAGGATGTCAGTTCGACGTTCCACTAATGTGGAGTGAGCGCCCTGCTGACTCTGCTACCTGAACCGAAACCCCTGCTGAACCAGAGAGAGAGAGGGAGAGAGAGAGAGAGAGAGGGGAACACCATTGCTACAGGCTGATGCCATCTCCAAACTGCCTGTTCAGCCATCATCCTTGCATTGGAGCTGCTGTTGTCCTAAACCGCAAGTAACCTGTACCACTATTACATTGACTCTGCTACTGGTTGCAACCTGCAAGTATACCTAGACGTTTGCCATGATATTCAATGCATAACCTTCTATTGATGCAACCTTCATATACATGTGAACTGTGCAACCCTGTGAACTACTTGTGGGTACTCTAGGGAAAAACAGCACTATACTCTATACCTGGACTTTTATATGTTAGATATAGATAAGGATTACTTGTCTAGGAACCTCAACCTCAATCCTTAAAGGGGCAGTGTTGCTGTTACTACCTGCCTTCTCACATACTGATCCCCACTGGTATGAAGTAATACCTCAGTGGTTATCCTTGTTAAACTTATCTTACTTTATGTGGTATATGATGGTAGGACTCCTAACTCTGCGTATCAAAGATTGAGAATGACGCCAGAAGTTTCAACACTGATTACCGTACCCCCAGATTCTAAAACATTTTCACCTGTTACTAGCTTCCGCAGCTGAGATTCACCCACGATTGGCCAGGGCCTGACAACATTCTCTGAACTCTCTCCAGTTCCAGGACGTCCCTCCTGAGAGCCAGGGACCAGAACTGTACTGCATACTCAAGATGGGGCCAAACCAATGATTTATAAAGCGGAAGTATTATTCTTTGATCCCTTGCTACAATTCCTCTTTTAATACCTTGTTAGCTTTACTGGCTGCTGCTTGGCATTGCTTACTATTGCCAAATCTGTGATCTATGAGCACCCCCAGGTCTTTTTCTATGTCTTACTTCCCTAATGTAGCACCCTCCAAGTAGTTCTTTACTCCCATGTGCATAACCTTACATTTTTCAACATTAAATCACATTTGTCATCTTGTAGCCCATGCCTCAATTTTGCTTAGGTCCTGTTGTAGTGCGAATATCTCTTGTTCGGAATTTACTGCTCTGCAGAGTTTAGCATCATCCGCAAAAACTGAAACTGAGCTATTTAGTCGTTGATAAATAAGATGAACAGGATCAGTCCCAGGACTGAACCCTGGGGCACCCCACTCCCTACCCTTGCCCAGTTAGCGAATTACCCATTTAATACTACCCTCTGGGTCTGTTCTTGCAGCCAATTTTCCACCCACTCTTAGGGGTGCATGCCAATCCGATGTCCTGGGTGAAGACTACACAGGCATTGCAAACACCGGTAAAAGAAATGGAGGAGCTGGTTAAGCACCTAGTACAAGCTACTGTGGACCAACAGTAGATCAGTGCGCAGGCAGTTGCAGCACAACAGGAGACCAATCGCCTGTTGGCTGAACAGATCGCAGCATTACAAAACACAGTGGCGCAGCAAATCAGAAGGGTCCAGGAGGTTGGTGAAACACCAAGTAACCCTCGGAAGGCTGTGCAGCGGGCTCCGCAAAAGATGACCCCAGCAGACAGTGTGGAGGCTTATCTTTCCCTCTTTGAGCGAATTGCCACACGGGAAGGGCTGTCTGAGGTGGACTGGGCGGAGGGACTGGCCCCTTTCCTAATTGGAGAGCCCCAGCAAGCATATTTTGATCTGGCCCCTGAAACCGCATGCGTTTACACGCAGTTGAAAGCAGAGATTTTGGCCAGAATGGGGGTGACTGTTACTTTAAGGGCGAGCCGAGCCTATGCCTGGCACTATGACCAGGCCAAGTCTGCCCGTGCACAGTTGTTTGCCTTGTTGCACCTCCTGAAGGACTGATTACAGCCGGAGAAACTTTCCCCAGAGCAGCTCGTGGATCGGGTCGCCCTGGACCGCTTTGTGCATGGCCTCCCCAGGGGACTGTATCGTTGGGTGACCCAGACAGAACCCAACTCGGATATGGAGACTTGGATACATAGAGTTAGGACCACACTTTGCAGAGGTGCCTTGGCGCGGCAGTGTGGCTTCTACATATTTTTTGCCAAAAGTTTGTGCAACTAAAACCTCTGATTTTAACGCATTCTGTTGACAGGGCTGTTTGTTTGGTTGCAGGCTGGCTGGCAGGTTGAGGCTGGGGAATTTTTGTGTTTTGTATTGATGTCAAAGACTACCCTGTAGCTCTTGTAACCCTGTCTACCTCAGTGGGAACTGCTTCGTTAAAAGTTGGGGTGATGCCAGGTTTGCACCGTGACCTGTTGATTGGATGTGACTTCCCCCTGTTCTGGGACTTGTATGAACAAAAGGTAAAGGGTTCTGAATCCTCCCCTAAAAAAGAGGATGACACGCCTGTACTTGCTGAGTCTGACCCGGGTCCATTAGAAGTGTTTGCAGGGTTAGAAGTGGAGGCTTCTTCCTCTGAGCCAGACCTCGGTGACCTAGAGGTTTCCTGGGAGGATTTTCTGGGTGCTCAGATGAGGGACCCCACTCTTATCCCTGCCAGAGACCAGGTCACTGTGTTAAATGGTGAAGCCCAGCAACCTGGGGCCAATGATCGGTTCCCACATTTTGCTGTAAATGCTGATTTACTGTATAGGGTAACGAAAGAACATGATGAAGTGGTTGAACAGTTGGTGGTACCCCAGCCTTTTAGGTGCACCGTGCTACAGTTGGCTCATGCTCATGTGCTTGGGGGTCATCTTGGGGCGGTTAAGACTCAGGTAGGGGTTTTACAAAGATTGTTTTGGCCTGGAGTGTACCTGGAAATTAAAGACTTCTGTGAGTCTTGTCCGACCTTCCAAATAACTGCCCCAACACCCCATTTTCGGAGCCCTTTTGTGCCGCTTCCGGTTATTGAAGTGCCGTTTCAACGCATAGCCATGGACTTGGTCGGCCCCTTAGTCAAGTCAGCCAGGGGACACCAATACATCTTAGTAGTCCTTGACTATGCCACTAGGTATACTGAAGTGGTCCCCTTAAGGAACATCTCTTCCAGGATCATCGCACGGGAGTTGTTTCAGATGTTCACGAGAACAGGGCTCCCGTCCGAGATTCTGACTGACCAAGGAACACCATTTATGTCTAGGATAATTAAAGAACTGTGTAAACTGTTTAGAATTAAACACTTGCGGACTTCAGTATATCATCCGTAAACTGATGGTTTAGTGGATCGCTTTAACAAAACCCTAAAGGGGATGCTTAAGAGAGTGGCTGAGAAAGATGGCCGTGACTGGGATTTTTGACTGCCTCATCTATTGTTTGCCATACGAGAGGTACCCCAGGCATCCACGGGGTTCTCACCATTTGAGTTGGTTTATGGAAGACACCCCAGGGGATTACTGAACATAGTTAAGGAGACTTGGGAGCAAGAAACCACGCCTTATCGTAGTGTGGTAGAGCACATTGCACAAAAGCAGGACCGAATGGCGAACATAATGCCCATAGTCAGGGAGCGTTTGCAGGCTGCACAGTCGACTCAAAGTCGCCTGTACAACCGGTCTGTCAAGGTTTGAGAGTTTCAACCTGGTGATTGGATTCTGTTGTTAGTGCCAACTGTGGAAAGTAAGTTCCTGGCAAAATGGCAGGCACCTTTTGAGATCATTGAGAAAGTGGGGACAGTTAACTATAAGCTCTTCCAGCCCTCCAAGAGAAAACTCTACTAAATTTATCATGTTAACTTAATTAAACCCTGGATGGAAAGAGAGGCCTTGATGGTAAGGCAGGAAGGACAGGGAGATCCTGATGCCCAGATTAAAAAAGTAGGCATAGCAGAGACCCTCTCACCTGCCCAAAAACAGGAAACGTGGGAGTTCTTGCAGAGGAATAGAGAAATTTTCTCATGTCTGCCAGGTTAGACCAAGGTAATTAAACATGATATTCACACAGACCTAGGTGTTCGAGTGAACCTAAAACCCTACGGCATTCCTGAACAAGTCGAGAAGTGGTCTCGGCGGAATTGAAAAGTATGCTAGAACTTGGGATTATTGATGAATCCATCATTAGTTGGTCAAGCCCTATAGTATTGGTGCCCAAGCACAATGCGACCTGGAGGTTTTGTAACGACTTACGGAAGTTAAATGAAGTCTCCAAACCAGACGCTTTCCCCATGCCTCGGGTAGATGAGTTGGTTGAGAGGTTCGGTCCTGCCCATTATATTTCCACCCTAGACTTAACCAACGGTTACTGGCAGATTCCCCTTTCAGATGAAGCCAAAGAAAAAACAGCATTTGCCACCCCCGAGGGATTATGGCAGTATGTCAGAATGCCATTTGGGTTACATGGGGCACCAGCCACTTTTCAAAGGGCCATGGATCAAGTCCTAAGACCCCATAAGGAGTACTCAGGAGCTTACCTGGATGACATTGTCATCTTTAGCCGAGACTGGGAGAGTCATTTGCAAAAGGTCCAGCTAGTCCTGGATGCCCTCCGAAAGGCAGGATTTACAGTAAACCCTGAGAAAAGTACGCTTGGGTTAGAAGAGGCCCGCTATTTGAGTTATGTGGTAGGTCTAGGACTGATTAAACCCCAGTTGAACAAAGTGGAGGCCATTCAAAAGTGGCCCCATCTTCTCACGAAAAAACAGGTGCGTTCTTTTTTGGGAATTGTGGGATATTACCGGAGATTTATTCCTAAGTTTGCTAGCTTGGCCTCACCTCTGACAGACCTCGCAAAAGGAAACAAGTCCACAATGATCCATTGGACTGGTGAGGCAGAAGAAGCGTTTTGCAAGTTGAAGCAGGCGTTGTGCCAAGGACCTGTCCTCGTAGCCCCGAACTTTCAGCAGGAGTTCTTGGTCCAGACTGATGCTTCAAAACTGGGACTGGGGGCGGTTTCTCTCAGGTGGTTGGGGGTGAAGAACACCCTATTGTTTATTTGAGCAGGAAGCTCACTCTGGCCGAGAAAAATTATTCAATTGTGCAAAGAGAATGTCTCGCCATAAAATGGGCTCTGGAGATGCTGCGATACTACCTGTTGAGCCGATCCTTCAAGCTGGTGTCAGACCATGCCCCTCTTACTTGGATGGCACAGAACAAGGATAGGAACTCCAGAATCACTAGATGGTTCCTTGCCCTTCAATACATTAAATTTAAAGTATTGCATAGACCGGGGAGAGTACATCAGAATGCAGACGCCCTTTCCCGGGTCTATTGTCATTTTGTCCAGGCCCCTGGCCAAGGACAGGGGGGGGGATATGTGGAGAGTCAAAATGGCTTTGAGCAAAGAAGGGGTTAACTTGGGAGGGCAGGTACTTCCCCTAAAGCCCTTCCTGTTAAAAAGGTAACAAAGGTGAGAGAGAGTGAGAAAGGAGTTGGGAACTGAGAGACAGACAGAGAGCTCTGTGTGTGTGTCTGCTCAGAAGACAGTGGACAGTGCAGGGCCGCCGCCAGGGGGCTACGGCCGATACTGATGTAAGGGGCCTGGGCAGATCATCAAACACATTTAAATATTAGTCAAAGATAACACAAGTAAACCCAACATGCAGTTTTTAAAGGAATGTTTTTATTATTAAGGGAAAACAAAATCCCACCCCACGCGGCCCTGTGAAAAAGTGTTTGCCCTTTAAACCTAATAACTGGTTGGGCCACCCTTAGCAGCAAGAACTGCAATCAAGCATTTGCGATAACTTGCAATGAGTCTGTTACAGTGCTGTGCAGGAATTTTGGTCCACTCATCTTTGCAGAATTGTTGTAATTCAGCCACAATGGAAGGTTTTCGAGCATGAACCGCCTTTTTAAGGTCATGCCACAACATCTCAATAGGATTCAGGTCAGGACTTTGACTAGGCCACTCCAAAGTCTTTATTTTGTTTTTTTTTTGCTTTTGCTGGTGTGTTTAGGATCATTGTCTTGCAGCAGAACTCAAGTTTGCTTCAACTTGAGGTCACAAACAGGTGGCCGCACATTATCCTTCAGGATTTTTTGGTAGACAGCAGAATTCATGGTTCCCTTTCTCACAGCAAGTCTTCCAGGTCCTGAAGCAGCAAAACAGCCCCAGACCATCACACTACCACCACCATATTTTACTGTTGGTATGATGTTCTTTTTCTGAAATGCGGTGTTACCTTTACGCCAGATGTAATGGGACACACACCTTCCAAAAAGTTCAACTTTTGTCTCGTCAGTCCACAGAGTATTTTCCCAAAAGTCTTGGGGATCATCAAGATGTTTTCTGGCATAACGGAGACAAGCTTTTATGTTCTTTTTGCTCACCAGCGGTTTTCGTCTTGGAACTCTGCCATGCAGGCCATTTTTGCCCAGTCTCTTTCTTATGAACACTGACCTGAACTGAGGCAAGTGAGGTCTGCAGTTCTTTGGATGTTGTTGTGGGGTCTTTTGTGACCTCTTGGATGAGTCGTCGATGCGCTCTTGAGGTAATTTTGGTTGGTCGCCCACTGAAAACTGGTGAAAAACTGTTCCATGTTTTCACCATTTGTGGACAATGGCTCTCACTGTGGTTTGCTGGAGTCCCAAAGCTTTAGAAATGGCTTTATAACCTTTTCCAGACTGATAGATCTCAATTACTATCTTTCTCATTTGTTCCTGGATTTCTTTGGATCTCGGCATTGTGTAGCTTTTGAGGATCTTTTGGTCTACTTCACTTTGTCAGTCAAGTCTTATTTAAGTGATTTCTTGATTGCGAACAGGTGTGGCAGTAATCAGGCTTGGTTGTGGCTAGAGAGATTGAACTCAGGTGTGATAAACCAGTTAAGTTTTATGTTTTAACAGGGGGCCAAACACTTTTTCACACAACTGTGTGTACATATATATATATGTGTGTGTGTGTGTGTATATATATATCTATATCTATAATACTGTATATGACCAAGAAGGAATTAAACCCCCACTCAGACATGCTGGAACAATTCTACAATGTTTTTGATGCTCCTTATTACCTTTGGTTCCATGTCTGATCCCAACACTTATGGGCGGGACCTCTTTATACAGCACTGTCGATTTTGTTAGCTCTATATATATAAATTATAAAATACAGGTATTAATATATTTTCAAGAAATACAACACACAATATCAATAACACACAGCATCAGGTTGTCTTGATTACTAAAGACTTCTTAGTGCCAAGGTGCTAAAAATCATAGCACTCAAAACTTTCATCTTGGTTCCAGCCTAATATACAACACCTTTCATACAGGCACTGCAGCACTGCATGCAAGCTGATATGACCAAGGCCAGAACAGACCATATTACAAACTTAGTGTGCAATTTACTATAGTCTTGAACAATGGTTGTGAATATGGGGAATGTGGAGACTTTACATAATGGCAAGGGATGTGTGTTGTATGGTCTATATTAAGCAATTTTTATATAATCACCCACTCATACAGGTGGAAATGAATTATGCTCTCAAGGTCATCCACCCTCTTTTTATGAAAACAATTAACAGAGCCATAGATATAGGCAGTTAAAGCAGTATTTGCTCTAAACACGTTAGGGTGAGGAGCTGCTAAAACATGATTTTGTATACTTTTATAATTTTTTTAAAATGTGTTTTTGTTTACTTTTGGATATGGTAGGTAAGGCTAGTACCTCTGTCTAGCTTTTATTATTTGTGTCCCTGCTTTGGAAATTTACCTTTTTTCTGTTTGACCTGGTGGCCATTGTCACTGTGAGAGAAAGTGATGGGACATTTTTACAGCCAGAAGAAAGGAAGATTATTCTTTCGACTGGGACACTTGTTCTGCTAATGATTTTAAAGGTAATGTCCCCTCACTAGAGTTTTTCTCCCACTTCTTGTTGGGTCACTGGGAGAGGAAGTGAAGGTAAATTTCCACATCATGGCAGGCACTAAAGCCTTCCCTACTCTGTTGAAAACTACATTGTTATTACAGTACACTATTTGAAAGATTATTGTAGAGCAGAATTAGGTGGATGAATACATCTCAGCATTTTAAAGAACAGGTGTAACAGACTAGGAACACAGTGAGAGAGAACAAAGATGAATACCGTGGGACCCAGCCTACAGGGTGTTTATTGGGGTGCTCCTGTACACAGAAGGGGGTGCAGAATATCAGTCTGGTAAAACCAGGGAGACTCAGCAGGATCATAGGGCAGCAATCTAGCACAGATACAGCAAATAGTGAGTCTATAGACACAAATCAGCAATTCAGGACAGCAAAGTTAATTCCAGAGTTAGAAAAGCAGCAATGCAGGCACAACAGGAATAAACAGGGTTACAGGTAACCATATGGCACAGCAAAATATTAAAACACATGGGATCAGAGACTCATACTGCAGATCTCTGATCGTCTCAAGTAGTTGGCCAGATTCGCTTGGTATAGGAAGATTCAGGCAGGATGATCCTCAGAGTGAGGGAGTTGTAATGTCTTTCTGGAGAGAGATTGCTGAGCCCAGGGAGAGGTAAAGGTCCTGGCTGATCTGGCCACAGTGTCAGGTACACAGCACACAGCAAGGGTGAAGCTTATTACTGGATTAATCTCTGAATACTCTGAATCTTTTCTCGGAGCACAGGGCTGTTATTTTGTACCTTTAGGTTCAGCAGAGATCAAATTGTCCATGCCCAGGTGTCTGGTTTTGTTCAGGATACAATGCATCCTATGCTTCTTGACCGGAGGACAGTGGCGTAAGAATCGCCATAGCGACCCAGGCGGCCGCTATGGGGCCCGGCCAGGGCATCCCTCTGATGCCGTGTGGTCTGCCTGGGTCGCTATGGCGTCTCGGGTGCTTGCTGTCACTGACATAGCTCAGCAGCTGTGAGGGTGAACGTTCCCCCTCACAGCCACTGCGGAGCTGTGTCAGTGACAGCCAGCAGATGCGGCAGAATAGGCCGGTTACACCGGCGTTTGCAGTAAAGAAGGAGGCGGGGCCCGCCTAACAGCAACCCCGCCTCCTCTCACATAACTGGCCAGCAATCTAAGAGCAGGTAGGGCCAGTGATGTAAGAGAAGGCGGGGCCCGTCGATAGAAGGAGACGGAGCCCTTGGCGGAAGAGGAGGCAGAGGCCCGGCGGCGGCGACCACGGAGGTGGACAACGCTGACAGGTGAGAGGCGTGCAGCCCAACTGAGACCTTTCAGAGCCCACCATAGAGAGTCTATGGTGGGCTCTGCAAGTGGCATAACTAGCAATCACGTGGCCCCATACAAAATTTTGCTATGGGGCCCTGTGATTTCTAGTTACGCCCCTGCCGGAGGAACCTAATTTCTAGGCCCCCTGTGTGGGCCCAGGAATTCACTAATTAATTATACAGATCAGCTGACTTATTTGCCCACTTCCATTGCATTGGTTTTAATGTAACACATGTTTTTAAGGTTGTTGATTTTAGAATAATCTAATATTTCTGATCTGTGTTACAATAAGTAACATTTATAGAAGAAAAATTATATATTCATTAGTTTATGTTGCATAGTACCTTCTTATGGGACCATGAATAGAGTGCTATAAGTGAACCTTTGTAGTCAATAGTGCAAGATGGAAGATGGAATAGAATAGAACATTGCTTAGATAATGGAAAAGTTAGCATCAATGAGAGATGGTTGGGGGCGGGGGGGCATATAATACTTTCTGCAATACCTTTATACCATCTTCAGTAAAGAATTGGTATAATTTTGTAACATTTAATCAGAACCACTGCTTTAAAGCTAAGGAAAAAACAAAAACGAATCCAGCACGTTATTAATCTGAGTGCCCCACTCAATATGGGCGCAAGCGGTGGCCATATTGAGTGGGGCAATTTAGATTAATAACGTCCTGGATTAATCTGACCCTAGTTCATTTTAATATCTGTGTATTTTTTAAATGCCGCGGGTGGCCCTTGTGCAGTACAGCCTTCTCGGCCGATCCTCTTACTTCTAAGTAATTCTGGTCGTTGGAGATCTCAGAAGTCGGAACTTTCGATAGAACTTCGATAGAGCTTTTCTCCTGATGAACTGCAGAGAGGAGCGTGGCAGTGCAGTGTCTGTGCCAGGGGCGGACTCAGGGGCGGTCTGACAACACATAGGGCCCCCGGGGCAATACAATATTATGTGGCCCCCTTGTGCTCTACCCATATGCAAGCCCCATCCACAGCCGAAGGGCTGCTGTACGGGCTATTCACAATAGCCCGTACAGCAGCCGAAGGCAGCTGAGCGGCTCAGCCGAGCCGAACCCACAGGCTTCAGCTTGGCAGTCGTATTCACAGCTGAAGCAGGGAGAAAGGTCAGCTGAAGCCAACCGATCTCCACGCAGATGACAGCTGGGCGGAGCCAGCCGTGATCTCACCGCTGGCTCCGCCCAGTTGTACTAACAGATCAGCGTCCTCAAATGACCAGGGGATGCTGATCTGTCATTACACAATAACAACCGGGCGGAGCCTGCCGTGACGTCACAGTCGGCTCCACCCAGTTGTTATTTATTGGCTGGGACCTACTAGAAGACTCTGGCAGGTGCCAGCCAATAGGAAACAGGATGTGCGTCATTTTTTTTTCTATAAAATATTTTTTATTTATTTATTTTTTTCCTATTGTTTTACATTTGAAAACAATTTTTCTAAAAAAATGTTTTTCTCATTCATTTAACTTTTTTTCTATTCTGCTCGCTACCACGGAGGTACCGAGCAGAATAACCAAGCGGCATTTGGCTATTTACTTACTGCCGTTCGGCCCATATGAGAATAGGGGTGAACGGCAGTGAGTGAGCTGCCGGAGCTTCGGCTCAGCTGATCCAGAGGTTGTATCGGCTAAGTCGAACTCCTTCTGCACTTCGGCTCAGCCGAACATACAGAGCATGCTGCTGACCAAAGGCAGCCAATGTACGGCTGTTTTTAGCTGAGGTACGGCTGAAATCAGCCCTACAAGGCTGAACTTAAAGCCGAACAGCGTTCAGCTCACTTCACTTCGGCTCCGTTATTCACTCGGTACACAAACGCTATATGTGAAACAACTGCACGGATTCCGCTCGTTTGCAGCTATTATATAGCCGCAAACGTGCAGAATCCGCTGGATTATCGCACTTGCACTATTTTGGGGGCCATGCGGTTTCGTACTGCGCGGTCCAGCAATAGTCTGGGCAAAGCACATAAAAGTGCATTGCTTTTTCTGTTTAGAGCGCCTCCGCTTGTATTTGGACAGCCGCTCCAGTGTGAATGGAGCTTTAAGCCGTGCGGCCCCCAAAATACTGCAAGCGCGATAATCCGTCAGATTCCGCACGTTCGCGGCTATATAATGGCCGCAAACTAGCGGAATCCGTGCAGTTCACATATAGCATTTGCGTCCCATGTGGGCTCCCACATGAAAAACCGCGCAGGAAACGCAAACGATGTATGCGAATGGAGGCTAAAAGGTTAAAAATCATCCCCGATACCCAGGTTCCAGTCAGGGTTTTTGTAGAACTCCTCCAGTGGGGGCCAAGGGCCGGATCTCAGTGCCCCCCCCCCCCCCGCACCGGG
>NW_017308213.1:128128-132799 GCF_000935625.1 Nanorana parkeri | reverse complement strand
CCCCCCCCCCCCAGCATGAGGTTCTCGTGCCTCTGTCCCTCCGTCCGCCCTCCACGGTAGGTCCTCCCTCCGTCCACTGCAACACGCCCCCATCCACTGTGACACGCCCCCACCTCACTTCTTTTCGGCCGCGCCGCCGTAGGAGATGCAGCTCTGTTAAAGTGGCAACAGCAAGTGCATAGTGTGCCCGGGAAGTGGGCGACACTGCCGCCGCCGCTTTAGCAAACTCGCATCCTCTTCCATGCGGGCTGAAAATGGCACGGGGTTTGGTGACGGGCCCCCTCTTTGGCCGCAGGTCCTCGGGCAATGTCCGACTGCCTGTATGGTCAGTCCTCCCCTGGTCTGTGCTGATGTCCCCCCAGCTGCGATCCCTCCTTTCTGCTCTCTCTCCTCCCGGCCGTTCTGTAGCTGCAGTGGCCGGGAGGAGAGAGAGCTGACAGGACGGGTTGCAGCTGTGGGGACCTCAGCACTGCCTTCCACGATCCCCTCCGCACCCTTCGGTGGCCAGCAGCTTCGGGCATAGCGGGCCGAACATTAGGCTGATTGTGTTTTGCCCGGCCATGGGGAAAGTGCCCGGTATGCCCGATGGTCAGTCCGGCCCTGCTGGTGTGTATAGTTCATGATGAGGTTTTGGAACCAATACATCTTCTTTTGAGGGGTTTCACAACCTTATGCAACAAGCTAGCCATACATGGCTAGGTTTCTTTCACACAGCCCTGTGGGCTGAACAATACCATCTGACTCCCCGTCCATGTTAAAAATTGTGGATGGAGAAATGTCCACCTGCCAACTATTATATATCAGAAAGCCAGCACCTGCAGCTGTCCGTGTACCTGAACAGTGAATGCATCTGATTGGATGCATTCGCTGTTTGGGGAACAATTTTCTACTTAGCTCCCGCAAGTTTGAAATCACAGTTTGTGGAGATAGGGGGACCAGAAGGTCCACCCAGGGATTGAATTCCAGCCGATTCAACTGAAACTCGAGCCATGTATGACCAGCTTTAGGGAGTGGTATTTAAGTTAGCACTATAAGTAATAGGGAAACTAACTTGTTTATGTTTAGGGCATCTATTTTTTAGGATGCTAATCATACTCACAATGATATTTCATGGGTCACATGGCTATGGTACTTTTACAGTTGAGCTATTTGTGTTAGTGAGTGGTAGCATCACATAATATTTGGGGGACCTACTCCTCTCCTTGTCAGAGCACAATGAAAACCAGACAAGCAAAAGGTGCTAGTTAAAATATTTATTAAGAACAGTATCCACAGGAGTAAGTAGAGTCTTAAACTTTAACAAGCCAGAGTTAGGAGCCAGAGTGGGTAGTCGTCCAAGCCAGGTCAGGAACCCAGAGATCAGCGTTGTCAGGAACAAGCCAGGAAATCAGTGTTTGTCAGGAACAAGCCAGGAGCCAGGAAATCAGCATTTGTCAGGAGCCAGAGAAGAATGTCAGCCAGGATCGGGTCATACCTGGAATCAGGATACTCAGAGCAGCAGGAAAGCACTAGCAGGAAGACCAGGCAAAGTCAGACTGGACTGAGTGGTATATATATATGGTGAGTAGGGTGACATCATCACTCAGAGACAGGAAACTCCCATCTGACTCAATCAGATGATGCTCTCCTATCTGACCATAAGAGGGAGCCCGGGAGTAGTGAGCAATGTTCCAGAGTCTGCTTGAGCAAGGAAGGAACAGGTGTGTGTAATGGCAGCCAAGCCAGCATGCTGCAAACCAGTAAAGTCAGGGTGGAACCCTGACACTCCTTGAGTAAAGTAAAATGTGTGGTTTGGCAATTTAGACATATGGTAGTTCCAGATAATGTTCTATGTATGTTTATGTAGTTCTCAAGATATGAATAGAAAATAGGGATTATCAGCACATTTTGTCAAACTTGATTACTCAGAAAATTTGCATATATCCCAGTCACTGAAATGTTACTATAATTAGTAAAATAAAAACCACAAGGGGAACACCCGCAACTCCCCCCTCCTCCCCCCCCAAAAAAAAACAAACAGGCAACAGGATATTGTTATGTAAATGACCTATCCATAGTGTACAGAATAATAGCATATCTCAATCAGTTGCTGAGACATGCCATTAATCAATAATGAGATGTCACAGCTAATGAGATGTCACAGCCTGTCCCTCTAAAAAAAAATAAAAACCAGTGATTGAATTAGCACACCCTCAAGTGATCCCCTGATTTATAATTATGATTTATAATTACATAAAAAAAGCTAAAAAATTAAAAGCCAAAAATATATATTTTAATTGCAGCATGTGTGAAAATGGAAAAATATTGTATTCTTTTCCTTGTGTCCCAGTGGTTGCCGACAGTGCGCACACAGCTAGATTTTTGTCCATCCATACTGTTTAGTGTGAAGGAGGAATTGGTTATATATAGATATAACTGTGCATACCCAGCTTAAGGTGTACAAAGCTGCCAGCCTATATGACATAAAATAGATAGCACCATGATGAATCCAATACTTTTCTAATTTTTACAAAAGTAGCTTTGAGGGGATTAGCCTTTACTTGGGTATATAAGCACAATACCATGTACAGTGTAATTTGCAGTTTTGTTTGGAGTAAAACCCACTTGATCCTTGTCATGTGGCAATTATTTTAGCCAAAAGCTTAATATAAAAATATTTAGAAGAGTGGTCTGTAGTTGGAGCAATGTGCAGTACCTGTGTTAGGTGTTTTTTTTTTCCAATGTTTATGGATGTTGTAAGTGACTCCTGATAGAGCAATTAAAGTGATATTAAAGTAAAAGGGTTTTAGGCTGCATTCACACATAGCATGTGCGGTTCCCACATTGTTTTCTGCGCGGAAGACCGTGCGGGACGAAAACTCTAATTTTTTTCAATCCACACGTATGCCACTCATTTGCAGCTATTAAATAGCCGTGAACGCGCGGAATCCGCTGGATTATCACACTTGCACTATTTCGGTGGCCGTGCGGTGTCATGCTGCGCGGTCCCCACAATGGTGTGAACGATTCACATTGAAGTGCATTGTTTTTTGTGTTTAGAGTGGCTCCGCGCGTATCCATACAGAGGAATACGCACGGACAGCCGCTCAGGTATGAATGGAGCCTTAAGCTATTTCAAATGCCGATTTAACTCACAACGGTTACTGCTTCTTACTGTTTAAAAGTTTGTGTCCTGCAGAATCAGCTGGTCACTTGGGGACTGACCCTAATATGCTTTTAGACTGGCAGAGAGAGTTGGGGTCAGCTGTTCTCAAACATGATCACTGTAAGTGTTTGAGCAAAACTGTAAATAAATAATTTTCTGGGAATGTTTATATGTTTGCTCTGGATACATTATTGAAAAAAGATTGAGAGTTTAATACTACTTTAACTGTAAAAAAAATTTTTATCACCTAATAGGGCTTATATATTGTAGTATTTTATTAATATATGTCTGTAAAGCCATCAGGAACCAGTGATTTGTTTGGAGCTGTTTGAGGGCCTGTTGGATCTTAGTTTCTATAATTGCACATTTATGAAAGCCTTTAAAAGGGCCTGATCTGATGGGGAGGTCTATTTGAGAAAAAAGGTGATCTCTTGGAAATTCCTGTTGACATTTTTTTTAGGGGGCTACTCCCTAAGCTGCCGAAGGAATAACTGAGCTGAAATGAAGTGAGCCAAAGCACGTTTGACTATTCACTGCAGCCATGTACAGCTATTTTGAGCCATGCGTCGGCTTGCATTCGGCTTAATTCACACCCTTTACGCTCAACTGAACGTTCTGAAGCTGTTTGGCCGAGCTGAACGGAAGTGCAATGAGCCGAACTCAGCTGATGAATGGCTCCAAATAGCTGTACATGGCTGCAGTACATACTCAAACATGCTTTGACTGACTTTACTTCGGCTCAGTTTTTCATTCGGCTGCCTGTAGCAGCTTAGTGAATAACCCCTTAGAAAAATATCAACAGGAATTTCCAAGAGATCACCTTTTTCCTCAAGCCAAAGGTAGGAGCCCGTTCACCTCAGCCGATGCAACATTTGGATCGGCTGAAGCGAACGTTTGGCAGTTCATTCACTGCTGTTTACTCCTATTCTCCAAGGGGCCGAACAGCAAAGAGTGAATTGCCAAATGGTTGGCTCTTCATTCGGTTCGGTCATTCTGCTTCGCTACCTAGAGGTAGTGAAACAGAATAAAAAAAGGGCAATATAAAAAAAAAATTTGAATGATAAAAAAAAATACAGCGTGGGGTCTCCTCCCCAATTCATAACAGACCCTTTAGGTCTGGTAGGAATGTTAGGGGTGGCCCCCGATGTAAAAAAAAAAGCATAGGGTTCCCCTAAAATTCCTTTCCAGACCTGTGCTGACAAGGACAAGGGCTGAAAAAAAGTTCCGCCTGCCAACACGTCCGCTGCCACAAAACCGAACTCTGCTGCAAAATGACAGGTCTGGCCCAAATGTAAACAAATGGGTGGAGCGAGTCCCATGACATCACAACTCGGTCTGCCTATTTGCTTACATTCGGGCCAGAACTACCCCTTACTCATTCACAAGGGGGGGCACCCATATGCAGATAACCCCCCGTGCCCGAAGACCCCCACAACCACCACCAGGTCAGAGTTGTGGGGAAGAGGTCCTTGTCCTCGTCGACATTAGAAGGTACTTTCCCAGAGGGTCGTCCGCCCTCCCCCCCC